>NC_056746.1:1558097801-1558172801 GCF_019279795.1 Protopterus annectens | reverse complement strand
TCCTTACTAGCCTCTATATAAATATCTTCTCTCTATTATAACGACTTACTTGTTTGGAAGATAGTGAAATCTCTTATATATAATGTACTAATCTTTTGTTTTTAATTTATGCTTTTGTTTTGTTTTTTTAAATGTTCTGTTTTGTTATACACTCACTTAATGTTGTTTCTATTTTACTTGTGATATTAAATATTGTGTAAACTGGAGCTTTTCTCCTCGGGCCTCCACTGAAAATGGACATGTATCCAGTTGGACTAGCCCGGTTAACAAATGTAAAATAAATAAAAATAAAATGAGAATAGATCAATTGCATCTATTGTAATGAAACAATTTTCATCCTTCCAATAAGTTGAAGGATACATACTCAAAAAATCCCACGAGTCTTTAACCATATGTGGGATTTTTTTATAAACATGTGTTAACAAATTATCAATATATTTACCTATGGGGTATGTCTTTGCTCGACTACCTGACACAATTGGTCTAAATGGGGGGTTACTAATATTTTTATGTATCTTAGGTATTCCTATCAGGGTAGCCATTATAGGAAATTTTACTCTGAGATAATTGTGTGTTTCTCCAGATATCCTCCCATCTATTAAATATTCTTCCAAGTATGAATCAATTCTCTGATATGCAATATTTACTTCGTTTATAGAAATAGTCTCGTAATTGCCTGATGTATGCAATATATCATACATTTTCATAGTGTATTGCATCTTGTCATATATGACCACCCCTCCCCCCTAGTCAGGTTTCATCACCCTGATTTGAGTATTCGTCCTTAATGCATCTAAGGTTTCCTTCTCTTGTTTGGTTAGGTTATTTAAAAAAATGTTTTTCTTCTGTTTATTGTATGTGTTATGAATTTCTTTTGTTACCACCTTCTCAAATATTTCTACTCTAGGATAATATGGTGGAATAAATGTACTTTTAGTTTTTAAACTCATTTTCTTGGTCTCTTTAATATTCTCATCCCTATAATTTGATTTGGACATGCTAGACTTGTTGTTAAAAAATATAGCTAAATTAATCTTTCTGAAAAAATAAAATATGCTAGAAAAATTTATTTAGCTATACTTATGGACAGTGTTCAGAAAAACTGGAACATTTTGTCCAACATTCCTGAATTATCAGATGTATTACCTGAAAAATGTTTATGTTCATTTCGGAAAGGTAAAAACTTGGCTTCATATTTCAATCATTATAAACACACACACTTTACCAGTAGCACTGATTCAGTACAAACAACTTTGACTGGTGAAAAGTTAATGGGTTGTTTCCCATGTGGTCACTGTACTAATTGTGACAAAATCTTTAAATCAAAGGAATTTACAAGCAGGAATTGTTCCAAAGTTTATAAACTATCATTTTTTGCAAATTGTAGCAGTGAATGGTTAATTTATCTGGCAACATGCAGTTGTGGTTCATTTTATGTTGGCCAAACCTCTCGGCCCTTAAGACTGCGCATTTCTGAACACATGAGCAATATTAAAAATAAGAAGATTAATAATGCTCTTTATAAACATACCACCAAACATCACACTGCTAAATTTTCTTTTATGATTATTGACTTAATTAAGGGTACAAGATTTAATAAAACAGGATGGCATTCATTGTTAGATTCCATGGAAAAGAAATGGATTACTAAGTTAGGTGCTTTGTTTGCACCTGGACTAAATGAGCAATTCTAATTGAACCAATAGGACGTGATCTTGTCACTATTTAAATATATCATTTTAGTTTTTTATTGTCACTGAAGAAGGCTGTGTGTGGTTTGCCAGCCGAAACCGGTCTGAGCTATTTTTGATGCTGTTTTCACAATAAATTATATTTTTTCACTGGATCCTATTTGGTTGCTGGCTTCTCATTGTGGACATGGTTTGTGGCTGTTGCCGGGCAACTTTCCTATGTGCAGGAGTTATTTTTTGATTGGCATACTTCGTTCTCCTTCCTGCTGGGGGCTTTGGATCCGGTGCTGGCTGCATGATTAATCTGCAGCCTTAAAATATCCTTTTCGTGTGGATTAACGTTCCTATTTTTGGTATTATTTTTGTTTTTGAATGCCATCGGGGTTGTGGTTGTACCCAATAATTCAGTGTTTGACTGTTTGGGGTTTTCAAGTGTTCAAGTGTTCTTTTTGGCTTTACTCATATGAGCATGTCGTGTAATTGGTTTACTGTTTTGAACAACTGAATCAAGACTCCAATACTCTTCTTTTGAGCTTAAAGCTGTCACAATTGGGCCATTCATCTATAATAGCAGCCGAGAAGTACTGGTGGGGGTCCTATTTACGACGTGGATTTCATTTTTCTTTTTGGTTTTGTTTATCCAGCAAGTCGTATATGTGAGCTTGGCGTCCGCCATTACCGACAGCTACGCATATTGGATCTACGCACATTTTGCTTGTATTGGTAGTTATTTACCTTTTTTTCCTTTTGGGAACTGCCACGTGGTTTGCTTGATAATTGAGCTACACGTTTTCAGTTTTTGCTACAAGTGACTTGTGTTTTCAATCAAGGTACTCCTTATCCAATGTTTAGACAATTTATTTAGGTTGTGATTCACAATATGAACAATCAACATCTTGTGTTATACATTAGCACAAACAGCTGGCAGCTGGTTTGGCATTTGCTCTAAACATCTACAGTTCTGTGGTTCGAACGAACTTATGATCATTTTTTGGGCAGTTAATTGAAATTGCTATGTGGTTTGCCTAGCAATACATGATACTATCTCCATCTTTTTGGGCAAGGAATCCATCTCCTTAAACAAGGTACTGTGTAACTTTCATTTGTTTATTTTATCCAGCTATTTGCCTTTGTTTCTTTGGAAACGCAGATACTTTTTTGGCCCCACATTCAAGCAATTATTGATGTCAGCTTTGGGTCCATAGGACTTTAGGGAATTTGTTCAACACGTTTTTTCTCCTTCATTGAACACCAGCGGCTTTGGACAGATCTTTTGCGGATGTATGGACTTGCTTATAATTCTGTAGTTCATAACTTAATGTTTTTTGTTCACTAAATTGCTTGTCTCTATTATGGAGGCTAAGTTTTATTGTGTCTCATGATTTTGTGATTTTGTGATACTGATAAGCATTTACCAGCTAAGCACAACTATTTATTCATTCCAGCTTTATTGAATAGATACTAGAATCAACGTACTGATTCATTTGATCATTTTTGTTATTGTGATATGATTATTTTTTGATTCATATTATACTTAACACTTCATGTATAATTGATGCTGGTCATTTGTTCTAGCTACTTATAGTATTGTCTGACTTTACACTGATTTATGTTCAGCTCATAGGGGACCATTAATGACTTGGGTGTTGCTTACTTATATCGTTGGGCATCACCTTCAGTCTAAATAGAACAATCAATATTAGATGACTATTTTTTAATACCCAATGATTATATGAATAATTAGAACTTTGTATATCCTTATGGTTTATTATCAGTGTGCATGTACTATTTGGTCAGACTACTGGTTTATCAAAAGTGTTTGTACTAGCACATTACTAGATTGCATTGGTAGATGCTTTATTTAGTATCATTACCTGGGTTTGGGTTTGTCAGGAAATCATTGGGTCTATGTGGGAAGTTACACATTTTTTTGTCTTTCATTAGATATAGTTTTCAATATTGTTGAATATTATTTTTTCTGGATCAGTTTTTCCTTATCCAGTGAATTACACAGGCCCAGATATATAACAAGTTTTATTGTGTCCAACTGTCATTTATGGACGTTCATTGTAAGCAACCCAATTGATGTACTATACCAGTTATTATTTGTAATCTAGATCAGGGCTGTTTTTGGAATCGTCAGAGTTGGATTCAGGATTTTTCTTAATATCATCCATTCTCTCAATTTTGGTGACATCATTTTTTTACATCATATATATATTTTTTTATACATTTTTGACATCATTGCACAGTCCGTTTCGATATTCTGATTATATATTCAATTTGGCTGATCAATTGGAATGTAGCATTATTAGACAGGGATTTGTTGTCTATCATAGCTACTATTGTTCCTTATTTTTGACGTGGCATATTTTTTATATAGCCATTATTGTCATTTGACCAAAAAATATATACAATGGAGCTTCTCAATTTGGTTTCAGGGCTTTCTGCAGACAGAGCAGATTTAAGTGCATTTGGTGTTGGCCTAGGGCCAAGTGGTGACAATTCTAATGACCCCTTAGGACCTGAAACAACATGCAGTTTGGCTTTTGATAACTTATATAAACATTTAAAGTTGCTAAGATCTAACATCTGGCATTCCAAACTTTTTAAAGCCTATATTGTGAAAGGCATTACACCAAGGGGTCTTAGAATTAGAATCCAACCACATGTAGGGCAGGTTGATGAAGAACTTAACCAGCAATGGTCCAAAATCCAGCAGCATGCCACCATGTCATTTGTTGAAGCTTTGGACAAATATTATGATAGAATAATTGATTCAGAAATACATATAGTTACGGATTTGTGGAATGATGTAAAAAAATTTGAAGGTGAAATATTTTTTAAAAAAAACCTCAACAAAGTTACTAATGATCTCACCACTCTTGAAGAGCAGTTGAAATCTAAGAAAATAAAGAAATTCAAATGTGATTTAAATGATTATCGGGGATCCAACCCTTTTAGTTTTCCATCCAAACAAGTCCGTTTCAACCCTTACCCGGGTAAAACACCTAGAAGGAAGAGACCCAGATCGATTTTATGGAACAAAAATAATACAGATGGCTCATCCACTGATCTGTCTTCATTTACAGACAGTGACATGCAGCCAGCATCGGATCTCCCAAACCCCAAAAGAATACAGGGTTTTACCCCTTTAGGGGGAAGTATAAGCATGGAGGCAGGAAACACAAAAAGAGTAGAGGATATTCAGGGTCTGTTACAAATGGTAACACAGAAGTAAGCATTGATAATTCAAATGTTCTTAACTTGTCTGATTTCACCTTGTCATCAATACAGTTGGCTGTTTTCAATAAAGGCTTAAATTTCATCCCTGGTTTTGTTACTTCTGAAGATCATTTGGTTCAGGACGTTTTGTCTTTTTGTAGAAGTGTAAATTTGAAATTACAGTTTGGGGATGGGGATACAAGTTATGATCAAAACAAATTTATTTATCATAAATCCAAGTATCTTCCACCAATGCATCCTGTTGTACATTTATTTCAGAATATGATTCTCAAAGATCTACACTTTTATAGTTTGGAGACTCGTTTTAAATCTAACAATTTATCACTTAGGGAGAAACAAGCCATTGAGGAATTACAACAAAACAAGGATCTGGTTATTATTTCAGCAGACAAGGGCGGGGCTGTAGTGGTCATGAATTGGTCGGACTATGACAAGGAGGCAATGAGACAACTATCAAACAAAAGACACTATGTTGAAATGTGTCTGAATCCTACGCTTAGATTCAAGCAACAGATTGATGAATTCATGACCATTGCTAGGGATACTGGCCTCATAACCAGTTCCACCTTACAACAATTGACAATCAAGAACCCTATTAATCAATACATTTACTTCCTTCCTAAAATTCACAAAGACCCTGTACATCCACCAGGCAGACCCATTGTTTCTGGTAGGGGTTACCTTACTGAACCATTATCCTTGTTTCTGACCAGACACCTCAAGCCTTTGTTGACCCATGTTCGTTCTCGACTACAAGATACAACAGAATTTTTACAGATTATATCCGAGGCACAATTGGAATCTGGTTGGTTGATGTGCACATTGGACGTCAGTTCCTTGTATACAGATATACCACATTCAGCAGGATTGGAGGCTTTATCTTATTGGCTTAAGATTGCCCGCATTTATGAAGAGGATTTTAATTCCTTTCTTGTTGGCTTGGCAGAACTTGTTCTAGCCAGCAATGTCTTTTTCTACCGAGACATTTGTTTTTGGCAAATCAAAGGTACAGCAATGGGAGAATCTTTTGCTCCCATTTATGCTGACCTTTTTATCGCATACATACAGGAACATATTATTTAGAACACTAGTCACAACATCTTTTTGCCAGAAATCTATATTTGGAGGCGGTATTTGGATGATTGCTGGATGGTGTGGAGGGCTGATGTTGAGTATTTAACTGAATTTGTTTCATATTTGAATGATAATATATGGGGCATAGAGTTTACTGTTAATTATCATGCTGAAACAATCACGTTTCTTGATGTCCTGATTACTAGACAACAAGATCATACCCTTAGTACTCAGGTATTCAGAAAATATCCTGAATACAACACAGTCCTTCACGCCTCCAGTTTTCATCCACCGCATATTGCCAAAAACATACCTAAGTCACAATTTATACGTTTAAAACGTATATGTTCCCAGCAGGATGTCTTTGAGAAAGACAGATGTGATTTAATCAGTAGATTTCGTGACAGGGGCTATCCCATGGGACACGTTCTCGCTGCTAGCAATTGGGTAAATTCTTTACCTAGAGAGGATTCTCTCCAATATAAAGCCAAAGATCAGAGGACTGTACAGCCATTAAGGTTTGTTACAACTTATGCTAGAAATTCAAATTTACTTATGGACAGTGTTCAGAAAAACTGGAACATTTTGTCCAACATTCCTGAATTATCAGATGTATTACCTGAAAAATGTTTATTTTCATTTCGGAAAGGTAAAAACTTGGCTTCATATTTCAATCATTATAAACACACACACTTTACCAGTAGCACTGATTCAGTACAAACAACTTTGACTGGTGAAAAGTTAGTGGGTTGTTTCCCATGTGGTCACTGTAGTAATTGTGACAAAATCTTTAAATCAAAGGAATTTACAAGCAGGAATTGTTCCAAAGTTTATAAACTATCATTTTTTGCAAATTGTAGCAGTGAATGGTTAATTTATCTGGCAACATGCAGTTGTGGTTCATTTTATGTTGGCCAAACCTCTCGGCCCTTAAGACTGCACATTTCTGAACACATGAGCAATATTAAAAATAAGAAGATTAATAATGCTCTTTATAAACATACCACCAAACATTACACTGCTAAATTTTCTTTTATGATTATTGACTTAATTAAGGGTACAAGATTTAATAAAACAGGATGGCATTCATTGTTAGATTCCAAGGAAAAGAAATGGATTACTAAGTTAGGTGCTTTGTTTGCACCTGGACTAAATGAGCAATTCTAATTGAACCAATAGGACGTGATCTTGTCACTATTTAAATGCATCATTTTAGTTTTTTATTGTCACTGAAGAAGGCTGTGTGTGGTTTGCCAGCCAAAACCGGTCTGAGCTATTTTTGATGCTATTTTCACAATAAATTATATTTTTTCACTGGATCCTATTTGGTTGCTGGCTTCTCATTGTGGACATGGTTTGTGGCTGTTGCCGGGCAACTTTCCTATGTGCAGGAGTTATTTTTTGATCAGGAATAACAAACCACAAAACAAGTTTAAATTCCAATAACACAAAAGAAACATTGGGATATCAACGGGCATTAATATTATGTTACATTCCCTTATCTGACAAAATAATAGACATAGTGAACAAATTTTGGTATTTGTTATATTCTGATTCCAATGTTAAAGAAACTGTGGGTAGTAGACCGGGAATAGTGTATAAGATGGGGGACAATATTAAGAAAATCTTACAAAAAAATCCCAGAGAAGATATGAAAAATAAGCAGAACATGAACAGTATCAACAGCAAGGTCCCCTTGGAAGGCACAAGAAAATGTGGAGCATGCAATCAATGCAAACACATTCTAGAAGTGAATAAAATGTGTATTCACAATGATTACAAACAAGTGGTTAGACCAAAAAAGGGGAACTGTAACACAAAGATGGTAATATACATTGCAACGTGTGGGGCATGTACTAGCTTTTATGTAGGTAAGACCAAGAGAAATTTTAGAAAGCGTATATATGACCATACTTATAGTATAACAAAAAAAGATGCTACCAATGCACTTTCCAGACATGTAGAAAAAATGGGTAATGACCATGTATTTAAATTTGCTATATTAGATATCATATGCAATAACCCGAAAGGAGGGGACACTAAGAAACTGTTGAACTTCAAAGAAATATGGTGGCAATTGTATTTGGGCGCAACAAACCCACCTGGTTTAAATGATTTTATTTCTTGTAAACCAATTTTGGAAATGGAAAATAGATAGATAATAAGCACAGAATCATTCAGATATGTGCTTTAATCACGAATATATTTAGTGAAATACATTTTTTCATTTCACCGATTTATTATGGATAGGGAAATCACAGTTGGATGTGTTGAATATCACAGGTTATATAAGGTTGAATGTAATATATTCAAATATTAAGTAAATAACAGAATCCCCTGTTGAAATTTCGCTCCAAGTAGATGAAATGTCTTAAGTCAAAAGTTCTGGAAATAAAGGATTCCCAGCAGTATTTGATATTGTTTATTATTTTTTTAAATTATGAGCCATAATCCGCAGACCAGTGTAATTGAATCCTAGATTAATTATAATGTTTTAACATTTAACATATAAAAAAATCTTCTTATATACATGCAATTTAATAGTGTTTCTCATATATATTTCATGTCTTTGCAAATGTTATTTTACAAGGTATTATATGCAATGTTTTTATTTGATAATATTTTTAACATACAATATAGATTTTATAAATATATACACATTCCCAAAGGAGTGTCATACTACTGTTTTTTAAAAAAGGAATAAGTATGTATATTATGTGACATATTATGTACCTTTAAGTATACGTCATAGATGAGGTCTGTTTGGTGCCAAACTTGTATATTTAAATGAATTTATAGTGTACAATAGTGTTCTGATGAAGCTCACATAGTGAGTGAAAGCGCTTAACATTTCTTCACTTGCATTCTGGTTTTTGTTTTTTTGTGTGTCTGCAATAAATTTATTTACACTGTGGAAACAGTGCACTTATTGGGATCGTCTTGAACATCTTATCATTGGTGTGTGGTTAACTCGATTCTGTTGTTGTCTCTACCAGAGCAGGCAAACATGTCAGCAGAGGAGTATGGCAAGCTGACAAAGAGCCAGTTGCCTGAGATGTGCCAGGCTGACACATACCAGCCTGACTAAGGGAGACATGATTGCAGCTTTAGTCACAGCTGCATTGCAGAATACCAATCAGTAAGACAATCAAACTGGCCTTGGAGATGTAAAACTCTCAGAAAATGGACAGCTCAACCGTTCCACAGAAGATTTAAAAATCTGTCTGGAGTTAAAGAGACTTAAACTAGAGGTCAAGTGTTTGGAAATAGAGGCAGCAGAGAGACTGAGGTGTCTAGAGACTGAGGAAAATGAGAAACTGCAATGTCTGAAGGCTGAAGAAAATGAGAAACTGTGACACCATGAAGCTGAGGAGAAGGAGAGGCAGAGGCAACATGAAAAGGAGATTCTGACTCTGAACCAGAGTCATGGAGGTAATGGGGAATGGAGTAACTGAACCTCAGAAGCAACAAAGATCAGTAAATTTCTTCCACAATTTACAGAGGGAGATAATTTTGATAGTTTCATTCATATATTTGAAAGGGTATGTAAACAGTATAATGTCGACCAAGAGCTCTGGGTACAGTTTCTGACCCCCTTAGTCCATGGTAAAGCTGTAACTGTAATTTCTAAACTGTCTGATATTGAATGTATAAATTATAATGCTGTAAAGAACTGTCTTTTAGAATGTTTTAAATTAACACCTGAAGCTTATAGGAAAAAGTTTTGTGAGCATAGAGGCAAGGCAGATGAAAGTATGTGAGAATATGTTGCTGGACTAAGCAGTTATTTTCATAGGTGGGAGAGTGGATGACAATTCACCACTTTTGAAAGGCTGGCAGACCTTTTGGTGAGGGAACAGTCCCTTAGTACTTTGCCTGAGGACATGAGAATCTGATTAACTGATAGACAATGCATTACTGCAAATAAGATGGGGAGGAAGGGAGACCTATACCTAGCAAGCAGGTCATCACTGCACAGGAAAGGGACACCCAGTGCTGTTCATGGATCTAAGGGAACCCATGGTGGGCAGCCCAGACAGCCCCAACAGAGTCTGTCAGTAGCAGGGAAAGCCACTAGTCCAGGTACACATCCAGGACCATGGGTTAAATGTTTTAAATGAAACCAGTGGGCTCATGGAAGCAAGGTGGGGAACAAAAGGTGGGAGAGCCAGTAAGTGGGAATGATAAAATGCCAACGGTAGGTTGACTCGAGACAACAAGGGTACTAAACTACCACAAGAGGTTATATCCTATCTTAATGAATGGGAAAGAGGCCATGGCGAAAAAGAGACACAACTTCTGACCTAACCATTGTAAAGTCTTCAATGGTTACTAAGGAACACAACTTGCTTGGGCAGTCTACTCCAGTCAGAGCTTTAGGAAGGACCCCATTCCAAATATCTTTGGCTAGGGTTCAGCTTGACTGGGAGGGTGGAAAAGGAAGCAAGCAAGTAGGTGTGTTTGAGGATATCCCTGATGATGCCCTGATAGGGAATGATTTTGATAATGCAGTACCCTGTGTGTATACAGTTACATGCAGTCAGGCTTGGAGACAAGCATGTGGGTCTGGTAGCCTGGGAGAGACCCAGATAGACCACACACCTGCAGCCAGGACTGGTGAGGCGGTTACTTCAGAGAAGGAGCTACCCTGTAGCAGTGAGACTGAAGGTGGGCTACAGCAGCTTGTGGGTACTGATGTTCCCTTGGACAGAGTGACTGCAAGGGCAGCAGTAAGTAGTAGCAGAACCAAGGCTGACAGTGAGGCACTGCTGCCAGATGATGTCAGACTTCCTGTGGAAGGGGAGCTGGGAAGGGTTACAAAGAGAGAGTTGAGACAGGCTCAGCTCTCGGACTCTACATTACAAGGCCTGAGGGAGGTAGCTAGCGAGGCATCTGATTCTCAAGGGAAGGGGGACTCTGTATACTGGGACAAAGGGTTACTGTATAGATAGTGGACCACTGAGGGAGGGCTAGAGGATGAGAGGATACAGCAGTTGGTAGTGCCCAGACCCTACCATCTGGCACTTCTAGCCATAGCCCATGATATTCCCCTTGCAGGACATATGGGCATAAAGCATACAAAGAGATGTATTATGCAGACCTTCTGTTGGCCTGGGATTTCCAGAGATGTAACAGGGTATTGAGGAGTGCCAAAAGGTAGGCAAGGCGGGAGACAAGGTGAAAGCTCCTTTGATGCCTTTGCCTGTGACTGAGGACCCATATCAAGGGATATCTATGGATATTGTGGGGCCTCTAAATACCCCAAGTTCCACAGGGAAAAAGAATATCTAGTGGTAGTAGATTATGCTACAAGATACCCTGATGTGGTGGCTCTATCCTCCATTTAGGCAGAAAAGATAGCAAATGCTTTGTTAGAAATTTCAGCTTTTCAGCAGGGTGGATTTCTCTAAAAGAAATACTGACTGACAGAGGTGCCAATTTCATGTCAGACCTGCTGGTTTGTCTGTGGAAGTACTGTGGGGTGAAACACATAATGACAACCCCTACCATCCCCAGACTAGTGGTCCTGTTGAAAAGTCAAACTCTACACTCAAGTCCATGCTACAGGCCTTTGCAGACTAGTAGGAGTTTGACAAATAGTTGCCCTATCTGTTGTTTGCTTACAGACATGTGCCCCAGGAATCCATAAGTTTTTCACCCTTTGAGTTGTATGTGCATAGGGTGAGTGGACCTCTAGATTTGATTTGAGATGAGTGGGGCAGTGAGTCTGAATCCCACAAGGAGTCTGTTGTGGCATATGTCCTGCCCTCAGGACAAGACTCATGGAACTCATGGGCTTGGCCCAGGAGAACATGGCAGAAGTACAACAACAGCAGAGAAAGGTCTGGTGTGACAGGAATGCTCGAGCTAGGGAATATGCTGTAGGGCAGCAGGTAATGGTTCTCATTCCTTTCAGATACAACAAACTGCAGGCAGTCTGGGAGAGACACTACAAGGTGGTAAGGATGGTCAGTGATTTTAACTACATGGTAGAACTGATAGGCACGAGGCAGGGGCACAAATTGTACCATGTTAACATGATGAAATCTTACCATGATAGGGAGGCCCTTGTGCTTTGTATTTGCAGTGGATGGCAGTAGGATTCTAAGGGGGAACTGGTGACTGATCTCCTCATTGAGGCTCAAACTGACACCTCAGTGGAAGGGGTAGCAATGTCCTAACAGCTATCCCCTACCCAGGTTTGAGAAATCTGAGCAGTGTTACAAGAATTTGGGGACATGCTCACTGAGAAACCATGGTGGACCCACCTGGTGCAACACCATGTGGATACAGGACCTTAAAGGCCTATTAAGCATGCCCCTTATAGGGTGCCTGAGAGAGTCAAAAAGACTCTGAGGGAGGAGATACTGGACATGTTGGAACTAGGGTAATTCTGGAGTCCAGCCTCCCCTGGGTCTCCCCAGTGCTGCTGGTACTAAAGAAGGATGGCAGCACCAGGTTCTGTGTGGACTACAGGAAATTAAATAGTCACAGAGAGTCAGATGCTTACCCCATGCCTAGAACAGATGAAGCCCTAGAGCAGCTGGGTGGGGCTACGTATCTTACCACTATTGATCATACCAAGGGTTACTGGCAGGTGCCCTTGACTCTCAGTCCTACAGACAGGTGAACCTTTGTGACTCACTTTGACATGTATGAGTTCACAAAGACGCCCTTTGGGATGAAAAATATTCCAGCGACTTTCCAGAAGCTGGTAGATTGTATCCTATCAGGAGCAGGAGATTTTGCCCTTGCTTACCTAGATGATATTGCTATCTACAGCCATTCATGGAAAGAGCACCTTCAGCATGTTAGGGAGGTGTGGGGCAGACTACAGATGGCAGGGTTGACCATTAAGCCCAGCAGATGTCAGGTGGGTATGGCAGAGGTCTCCTACCTGGGACACACCGTGGGGAGTGGTATGTTCAGGCCAGAACCTGACAAAGTGGAAGCTATTCAGGCATGGCCTGCACCTATTACCAAAAAGTAGGTGAGGGCATTGTTAGAGATAGCAGGTACTACAGAAATTTCACCCACAATTATAGTATCATAGCTGCTCCCCTCACAGACCTGACAAGGAAAAACAGGCCAGATAAGGTAGTGTGGACCCCGGCATGTTAGCAGGCATTCCAGAAGCTTAAAGGAGCTTTGGGAGGACCCCCTGTGTTAGCCAGTCCAGATTACAGCAAATAATTTGTTGTGCAGGTGGATGCTTCAAACCATGGGGTGGGGGCTGTACTCAGCCAGGTTTTCTCTAAGGGAGAAGAGCACCCAGTGGATTATCTCAGTCATAGACTCCAACCCAAGGAGGAATGTTATGCAGGTGTAGAAAATGAAAGCCTAGCCATTGTGTGGGCACTGCAGAAACGTCATCCTTATTTGTATGGAAGGAAATTCACTTCAGTTACAGACCACAACCTCTAACATGGCTGCAGTGAGCCAGACAGCAAAATGCTAAGTTACTAAAGTGGAGCCTAGGGTTGCAGGCATATGATATGACAGTGCAGCACTTCAGTGGGGTTAGCATTGCCAATGCAGTCGGGCTGTCAAGACAGGGAATGGGGTAGTGTATTCCCAGATAGGCTCAGCCCTCGCAAGCAATGTTTATCCAGGGTCACTTAAACTAGCTTGAGTTTTTTTTGGGGGGGACTGTGACAAATCAATATGCTGCCAGCCCAGCTAGCTGGAATTTTGTAAATAATTCTATGGCATTTGCGAATATTGCTATGATTTATATACAGAACTGTATGTTATGTACTGAGCTTCAAGAATGTAACCACAGTATACCCTGCTGGGACATAGAATATTCACTTACACAACTTCAAGAAAATAAGTTGAAATTAAGTGTTTTATGATGTGCTATAAAAGTTAGTTTCAATGCAGCAAGAAGACAGAATATCTAGAGCTAGGAGTTTTTTCTATTGTCTTGGAGTGGAGTAATTTTCTAAGTTTAAAATGTAAAGTATTTTTATTGCTTTATGACTTCCAAGTTTTGCAAACATCTGAGAGATATGGATTTTTAACTAAGAGATGTTAGTGTCTGTTAGCCTGGGAACTGAACGCAGGTGACAAAGACTGATGTCATCCAAGCTGACCCAGTAGTAATGTTTGATAGTAATTTAAGAACCCTCACAGAGAGAGACTGTATGCATTTTGTATTGTGTCCTGGACCTAGCAAGAACTTCTATTAATCTGCACTTGCCTTGCTCTGTAAGCAAGTCATTTAGGGCATAGCATCTTTTACATATAGATAGGAATATACTAAAGATTAGTTTAGATGTTTTCTGTATTTATTTGAGACTGTTCTGCAATGTTGTTTTAAAATATTTCCTGCAATTATTAACTCTGTAGTTACTGTGCTGATTGAGTATTGTCTTGTTCTTTTATTATTTATTATTAAATATATTTAAACCTATCTTTGTGGCTGATAATTGTGAGACATATTTAAGCTCTTAGGGGTACTTGCATATGTATTTGGTGACACTGTACAGGCCACTCCTATGTAGCCTTACAAGTCTTGGTCACACTTACCATTTGGATAATAGTAACATTACACAGTAGGATTGGTCACCCTGTGGGAAGGGCCTTTAAGTAGCTGAAAAGTAGTTATGGTGGCAGTGATAGCTACATTATGGTCTAGGCAGAAGGAGACATATCTAATAAACCTGTGCCAGCCTTTGCCAGGTGTGTTTTTGTGTATAAATGACATCTCAAAGTGTGTGTGTGTGTGTGTGTGTGTGTGTGGTGTGTGTGTGTGTGTGTGTGTGTGTGTGTGTGTGTGTGTGTGTGTGTGTGTGCGACAGATACTTGGGCAGGGACATGAAGCACTGGTTGGACAGAGAGAGTGTTGGGAGGATTTGGCTTAGAACCCTGGCTAAGGACTCAACTCTATAGCTGTGCCAGTGGGGAGTTTTATTGGGGATCTAGAGAATGAGAAAGAAACCAGCCCCAAACTGACTGTGATTTCTTTGTGCTCTTAAGGGAAATAGTACTTTACTTTGTGTGCACTTGTCATCTTCTCATTGTGTATGTCGCTCACTGTTGCTAGTGGTGGGAATTGAGGCTCCCTGATTACTGGGCCAGTGCAGGTGCATCACAGCACCCCAGAAGAAATCTGCACCCCACAAGCCACCATACTGATGCAGAAAATGTGGTCATTATCCTGGCATTACATTGCCATGTTGCTTTTCTGTTAGGGAGAGGTAGAGGTCTCCAATCTAACCAAGACAGGATATGGCAGAAGGTGGTCGATGACATTAATGATATCAGAGGGCATGGGAGAACTTAAACCACAAGGAAGAACACTGCTATGACCCATGGTCAGGAACTGCAAGTTAGCACCAACTTCAAATAATGAACAGACTTCTTCAGAACAAACAAAACGTACTCCCAGATACAATACCAGGCAAGAGACATGATGACCTCTGCCCCCCACATAGTGTCTACGATTGCCAGGAAACAGGTGACTACAGGGTGGTATCACTAACCATCACTAACTGAAACAGAGGAGTTCTTGTCCACTGTCAGAGGTTCAGATAACTTGGAAGAGGATTCCCACAGAATCTTTGAGGTTGGTTCAGATGTGGATGACAGACCCAGAGTGTGACAAGCAGACATTCTAGGTATGCAAAATGCAAGTGTTATCCTTATATCTTTATTATCATATATCTTAGATATCTGACATATATATATATATATATATATATATATATATATATATATGTGTGTGTGTGTGTGTGTGTGTGTGTGTGTGTGTGTGTGTGTACACAAACAGAGAGAGACTGCAATAACTATAAGTCAGACTAAAGAAATAGTGGAGGGTGTTTGGGGGCAGTCCAACTGTTTACTGCATTTTTGTATGAGAATATTTTTAATCTGCAGTTGTGAATCGGATTGCTCTCTCTTTTTTTTTTTTTTTTTTTTTTGTTTATTTCATTTGTATTGTGATACCTAATTCACTTCTTTTTTTTTCCATTCCTTACACAGAAGCAGAGCTAGGGCAGGGAAAGATGGACAATTATCCAAGGTCCAATGTGTTGAGAGGGTGTGACAAATATGTGATCAATTTTATTTTCTCTTTTTCTGATTGTTCTTTTTAGATTTGATGTTGGAGTATTGATAGCCTCTGATAATTATGGTGGTTTTGAAGAGGTGAAGTCTGGGGGTTCAGAGACAATTCAAAGCTGGTCATGAGTATTAATCCAGGAGTTTTCCTAAGACATTCTGCAGCACTGTGGTCTGAGGATTGTGAAAAAAATATACCACCATAATTCAAACCTGGCTATGGACATTGTATAGAGGTCTCCTTAAAAATTGTAATAATTTGATCTTGAATGCATAAAACTGTGTTTAGAATGTCATGGCTGGTTATTTGAATCAATATTTTTTGAGTTATTTGCAAGCAAAATGGTGTTTGTGCTCCATAACTCCTTCTGCATAACATGGTCACCTAGGAGATTGCACAACTAAAAGGAAAGTGCTTATTTTTCCACAATATATCAAGTATTTGCATTTTTTCTTTAGTAAATTTGGAGAAAAGCATCATTCTAAAAACAATGTTTAAATGTGTCTTACTGGAGCACTTGTTTTTTTTTTTTCAGCTATCCATAGGGGTACCTATGTAACTAGCTCATACCACATATTGATGCCTTTAAATTTGTATGAGAGTAGTTAGCTCAGAAGTAGTTTACAATATGTAATAACATTATAAGCAATTATTATTGTGTCTATGTAAACTGTACATCCCTGAAAGTTTGACAGCTTCACTTGCTATCTAAATTCACTGACCATCCTTTTCACTATTTTATATGAGTATATACACAATAATAGAAGCACTTATTAGATGCAGTACCACTCCTGTCCTGTGCTACAAGCATGACTATAACACTGATATAAAGAAATGTAGTGCAGGGTGAGCATGGATTTATTTGAGCCAGGCATTCAAGTATGCACTACCACGGACAATTTATGGTTGTAGAATTAAAATAAGGTGGGCTAGGAATCTGGTTAATTTCTTGTTTTGATAATGTTTTTAGTTGGCATCAGATATGGGTACCTATGAATTGTAATTGTGATCCTCACATATGAAACTAAATAAAGATATGGGAGGATGAAATGCTAAGTACAAAACTGCCATATCTCAGACATCTCCCAGATTCGGAGCTGCAGTAATCTCAGACTAACAGAGATAAATAACAGGGAGTGGAAGGGGCAACATTCCCACATTGGAGTCAAAGGGTGAAGTTGCCACTGAAGGACAATTTATTGATGCTATAGTAAGTTTCAAAACTTGGTGTATTTTTTTTTCTTTTTGAAACGAGTTTATTTTAACAAGCTGTGGGCTTATCAGTTCCAGGTCTAAAACTACTAACCTGGAGTCATGCAATCAAATATCAGTAGCATTCACATGCATGTTTCATTCTAGTTCCAAAGAAGTTAGGAAAAGATCAAAACTACTCTTTTTCAGAGATGGCACAGTAAAAGACAGAAGTTAAATGGTATTACCAGAAATAAACTGGAAAGTGACAACAGTTATAGAATTCTGTCTTTGAGTCCTGAGACTGTAAGATGATTTCAGTGAAAGCTAGCTTCAGCAACCCTTGAGTTTGCCTTTTTCTCCAGTGTGTGACTGTTTATTTGAAATAAATATGTTCCGGAGTGTGGGAGTCTTGCCCCACAACTCAAACTACAGGGTAAAAGGCTTTCATTCAGTGGCTTTGATTCAAAGGATCATGACTCAAAAGAAATATCCTTGATGCAGTCATTACCACCCAAAACAAACAGATTGCAAATGAGGGTGGATGTGATTCAAACCTATGTCTTGCAGTTTGCTGTTCAGTATTACTAATACAGTGCTATTGTGCTTTTTGCTGTAATCTCTGTACAGAGCAGAAGCCATTACTAAATTGATTCATCAGCACTAACTTGAACACTTTTATGAGATGGGGCAGGACATAACCACTGGTCACATACTGATTTTATATATTTAAAATACATACCTACATAATGAGGAGCACAATTAACACAGCATTGTCTTTAACTATCCATGCCTCTTACTGATAGATTTCCTTGGATTATACCACCCTTATTCGATAGTAAAAGGTGATTATCGTGTCACCAGCAAATTTCTTGAAAATGTTCAGATATAAGCAATGGTTCAACTGTGACTATTAAAACCCTTGTTAAGAAAATGAAAAATGTAAACTAAGGTAGTGTGACTCATTTTATTTACAAGATGTTCTTAGCAATTTCAAAGTGTGATCAAGCATATTTTATGAATGCTACTGTCTAATGCCCTCTTTGCTATTTTTATGTTTATTGATACACACTGGTACAGCTGTAAGAAAATAAATGTGTCAGAATTATACAGGTAAAAAGCCACTTAGATGGGTAATGTAATGCTATTCTAGTTCAGAAAGTTCATAAAATGAGATCACTGAACTTCAGTTTATATTCTCTGCAAATAACAGGAACAGCAGGAAATGTGGCTGTGAATTTTAAGTACCATTAGGAGATAAGCCAGGGACAAAAGAACATGCTGTTCCACAAGGGAACACTTTCAAGAGAAAGGAGAGATAATAGAGGGGTGTAATAGAAGGAAAGTCAATAAATAAATCACTGTCCACTGGAAGTAGTGGACAGAACTGTAAAATTAAAAAAAAAATAAAGAAAAAAAAATAGGAGTACAAAGTAATTCAGGGGGCCTTAGCAAAACTTTATAAAAGGGTGGTCATCAAATTCAAGTGTGTGATCAAAGGAAAACTCATGTGCCCTTCATGGTACAAGCTATCTAAGCCTCTGACAATGCTGTTATCTGAATTAATGATTTGTGTTGCTGGAAAGTTCTGGCTATGATACATGTGATTGTGGAATGTTTGATTCTTTTACCTACTGAGTGGTACTTCAATGCTGCCTCTTTTTGCTTCTGTCTTTCATCACTATTGGTAGTATCTGAGGTTATGAGTAAGAATAACATGCTGTGCTTTCCCTGTGAGAACTGAAAGGTGAAAAATATGGCACTGCGCATCTTTGTTGGATGTGAAGAAAGGTATAAAGAGGCCCTGACAATGTTTATCATCTACCATATCTGTGGCTGTCTGGGCTGCTTGATCAACGTCTCTGGGATTCTTTTCATCACAGTATGAGGTACTCAAACCTTGCTCTAGAAATGAATATGAGAAAGCACAAGACAGCAAAAAAGAAAATTAGGCAGCAAGGGGAATATGATTATTATATACATGAGGCACATTTAAAAATAACTGCTTTGGAAGTAAGTTTTGCTGTGAGTTGCAGTAAATTCAGCATTTCAGTGCATTGCTGTATTCTAGTTCTAACAGCATTGACCAGAGGAGTTCATAAGGAGACACATATATTTTCACATGCACTTGTTCACACATGCATGTACACAGATACACACTGCAAGTCCAAACTATTGTACATTTCTATTTCACAATTTCACAGTTCTTCTACCCGAAGAGCATAGAGTGTTCCTCCACCTTGCCTTGTAACATCAGAATTTAGATTCAGACTCTCACCCTCCACCAAAAAGTGCAAACAGCAGACACCCTTTGATACACAGTGTAATATGCTGCTGTACAACAGAGCAGGAACGATGCTGAACTCTGCATTATAAGACACAGATTCAAAGAGGACTGTGTACATTGTGTTTTGAACAGTTTGCTATCTTAGTCGATGAAGCACAAAAGACATCTGCTGACATAGGTAATATAAATGTCCTTTACCACTGATTAGTTACCTTTATATTTGGCATTAACAAACTACACTTAGTAAAGAACTACTGTCTACACTTGACTACTAGTCTGATATTATTGGTCTACATTGTCAATCTTTTTTTTTTTTCGCTTTTTATTCCCCCCACAAGAGACTTGTAGTGTTGACAGAGATGCCAAATTCATTGATTAAGAAATTATTTAAAATAAAGATTTAGTTTACAGCCTTTACTTAAAATCACCAAGGGGAATTCATAGCCATTTCCCAGATGAAAAATGCCTATTATAAATGCATACTGTGTTAATATCACTTATGAGCAGAGGAGAGTGCAAGCTGGAGATTCAGAGCTAGAGTAAATCTTATTTTTTGAGGACAGAGCCCCTATTTTCTTTCTATACAAGAACAGAAGTGGTGAAGAGTAAGGTATACAAGGAAAACTTGATGGGAAACAAGGTATAAGTGTATGATAGTTTGATAAACATATGAAACAATTCAAAAAAGCAGGTTTGATTTTCCATACACAAGACTGGGGTCTTAAGTGATGAACATGCATATAGAGGGTGGATAAACAGTGATAGGGAGGGTTGGCCCATGAACATACATGGGGCATGACATACTAGGAAGCCTTTCATAAAAAAACTGGGGGAGGGGTGATGGCTGCAAAAGGGCTGCCAAGGTGGCCTGGAAATCAACTATGTGAGAAATGTCATCAGCTGATAATCATATATATGTAACTGTCTGGGCTTACGGGCCTTCTAATGGTGCAGTGGTCAGGGCCTACCACTCTGGATAATTTTCCAATCACTCCAGGAGGGACATGATGCAGAACTTCATCACTGTCTCAACTATCTGCTGCAGCTTTGGCTGCTCCACAGATCATGGGACATGAATGTGCACCTGAGAAGTATCTCCATGGTGAAGCAGCCACATCCCTGACATTTGACCCACCACCTGCTACATTAGAGAGAAATGATAATGAAAGGACTTAAGTCTCCTCTTCCTCATCAGACTGACCTACATGGTAGACACCTGATGAGAAAGTTGAAATAAGTGTAACAGGCCATGGAAGTACAATAAAGTGTAAATCAAATAGCAATCTTACACATCCTGGCTTACAGCCAGGTTCTCTAGCCTACCGTGACAGTCCCCATGGTCAAGATGTATTTCTTTATGAGCTGATTGACTGGCATGTACTCAGGAAGAAGAAGTCATTATAAAAAATATAGTGCCTCTCTGAGCATTGTCTTTGCATATCTACATCCCACTTTTGCAAAAGCCATGAATACAGTGCCTAAGAATATTATTGTTTCTGTATTGTTTTGCAGCCCATGCAATTTCTGTAGTTCTAGTTATCTTTGTCTCAGGTTGTATCACACATCCACTAACTTTAAGACTACAACATAATGACCCAGTAGCTGCTGCATGCAGTGCCTGTAAAGGAGATAAAGAAAAATGTTTGTCTCTTTCACATACCCGACAAGAACTTTATACCTTGAGATACGAAGCCCTCTCTGCCTTGCACAATGCTGAAAACAAAATAGTACACCAGAATGGCAGATAGCTGTGTATGTGCACATGATAAAGATTTACATTCCATGTGCTTAGTCAAGCAGTCACACCTATGTATAGTTTTTTCGCATCAGCTTTGGAATTTAGTGAATGCCAAAGGCACCTCATGCACCTGTTGAATAAAAAGCAGTTGTGCATAAAAGTTGGATTAAGTGATTCAAAGGCACTCATAATGTGAGAGTCTATATTGCAACATCGAACACTAAAAACAGTCAATGATGTTTCATCGACACATTTTCAGCAAAAAATGTCGAATCTACAGTTCCAACCCCTGCAAAAAAAAAACATTAAACACTTCCAAACACATACACACATACCCTAATCCTAATTATACCAGCCCCCAAAACCAGTAAACAACTAAATACACATATGCACATAACCCAACCATACATTTAACAAAAAAAAAAGCAGTAAATATTTTACACCATATGCACTTACCTTAACCTGCACCCTAACCCTAAGGTCAGTAACTCTCGCACATTTACATAAACAATTCCAAACATATACACACTTACCTTAACCCTAATTCTACCCCCCAAAACAAAAGTAAACAGCTGAAAACACATACACATGTAACTCAACCATACATCGATCACAAAATATAAAACAGTAAACACTTTCATACATATGCACTTACCTTAGCCCGCACCCTAACCCTAAGGTCAGTAACTGTTGGACAATTATGCTTGGGAGCTATACCAGACAAGGCACCACAGTACACTTCAGAACATGGCAAAACAATGAAGCAGTCAAGCGTCTTCTTTCCCAGGGAAAGAATTCGCTGAACAGCCGCTTCGCTGTTTTGCCTGTTCGCTCTACATGTGTCGATGAAAAAGCATTCGACAAAATGCATTTTCATTGTACTCATTGGAACCCATAATGTGATACCTTAATTGCCTGTGTAGTATACATACTAGGTATACACTTGTGGGGTTTGGGGTATTGCTGCCATTTTGTTTACATTCAGTTGACACAACATGCAATACCATGCAGTGGTTTGCTGAAACTTTTCTGTCAGTAAGTATCCAAATTTTGCTGGCAAGTGTAAATTTTCCATTCTGACAATGTCCTCAGACATGAGGAACCTAACTTAACAGTAGGCATATTGCATAGATGTATTTGTGCGTGTTAACAGAATTGTTTCTTATGTTTGCATTGATTGTCTAAATGTTTTAGTGATCATAGCAGCAGTTCATTTTCTTTTTGGGGTGGGGTTGTGGGGGTTTACCATGCCATGCTTGTCAAGGGAGCATTTGTATAGGTTAACTTCTGTTACAATGTTGTATACCTTATAGCACCAGCATACTGCAAATGAGGGCTTCTTTGGAACAGGTACATCATCAGCTCCTGTACACATATCCTTAGTGCAAAACATAAATATGTAATAACATATTCCTTAAGTTAAAACACAAGTCAGCATGGCCACAACATGAGGCAAACAGAGGATAGAGAATTTGAGAAATGCTGAAAACAAAATAACTCATCTCAGCTTGATGTTCTGCTGTGGGCTTCAGGCAGCATGGCCTATGGCCAATGGCTAGAGAGTATAAAGGCCAACTATTGTACGATCAACTGTGGCAATCTGTGCTGTGAGGCATCAAGATGGAGGATGGACGCAACTGTGCATTAGGCCACTGTCACCATTACATGACCAGTCTGACCAGCTATACCAGCAGAAGGCATTGAACATTGTGACTAAGAGATCCACCAGTGGGGGCAGCTGTACAAAGTCAACTAGATAAGTAGACATGGAGGAGTTTTACATGTCACTGGAAAGAGGAGATAGAGCAGCATTCATAACCAACAGTATGGGGCTGATCCATCCCATTTATGTCTCAATGGGTCATACAGTAGCTTAGAGGTATATGGCATAGGTTTGCATATATAGTTATTACACATAGTGGCCCATTTGATAACATAGATGTCAAAGTGACCAGTGAATCTGAAGGCAGATATAATAGAAGTTGCTGACTTGACCACTTAATGCAGGGAAGTTAAACAGATAACTGCATTACAGTATGAACTAACCAGATAATTATTATATAAATGTCTGGATGAGACATTTACACATGTAATATTATGTTCTGCTTGAGACATGAGAAACTATTTATTTTCCATGCATCTTGAGCTTTACTTTATATAAATATATATAAAACCATACAATATTTACTCTCTCTGTGTTTAGAGTATAGACAGTTCCCTTACCTAGTAAAAAAAATTAAAGTTCTGTACCAAGAACCTTCTTCAAAATAGCATTTCCTTGGGAACTGTAATGATGTCACGGATATTTGCATGGTTTAATTGTTTGAACACTTATGATAGAATAAGACTTCAGTTACAAAGTGGAAAATCACAGAAAAAAGATCACCAAATGGATATCATCAAGACAAAATGGACAGCATAGAGAGAGGAGAAATAAAAACTCACTACAAACAAAAACTGATTTTCCCAGATAGAGGCTGAAATATAGCTATCTTAATAGTGGGTTATGAATTTAATTATAGTGTACACAAAAATAGATGATGCACAGTAAAATAACATGTATATATGCATCATTTATTTATTTTATTTATTCAGTATAGTATTTCTCACTTTCCTAATTACTTCACTTCACAATCTTATATGCAACAATGTCTTCATAGCTGATCTACTAGTAACATATCATAATTAATATTACCATAGTTAACTCTCTCTTCTTTTCATTATGTGAGTTGCTAGAAATTGCAGGCAATATTACAGTCCAGGGAATTTAAGAAACTCCTTGTAGAAGCCTACAAGGAGTTTAAGTGTTACAGTGATGAGCACCGATGCTGAACGTATATTCATGCTGCTTATCACACTTACATGAATACAGGCAAGGTTTTATGGCCAGAAACAGTGCCGCCACTACAAAACTGCACAGGGCAGCACTACCACAGTAACATGAAGCATTTAAGTGTACCTACGAACAAACCGGCTTGGTAAGATTGTGGGGAGGGCCCCATTGACTACCAGGGTTGAAAATGCTGCAATGACAGTTGTAATGTTGTTGTATCTTTTGGCTTTTCCCGGTTAGGGGTCACCACAGTGGAACTCTGGTCCGTTAATGATTGGCATTAGATTTTTACGTGCAGAGTTGCCAGCTCTAATGCACAACCTTCAACAAAGGTACGCCCATTCACGCATGTCTCTACACAGAAAATGCTCTAGCTGAGAATTGAACAGGACAATGTCTTACTGTGAGGCGACAATGCTACCGCAGCACCACCACCACAACACAGTAAAAAAGTGGACTGAGTGCAATGTACATAACTGCAATTATTTGCAGAATAAAATAATGGATGGTCAAACCAAGTGTAAATACAAGGAAATGTACACTAGGCAGGGAAAGAGCGCTGAGGAAAATGGGCACAGATACAAATAATAGGAATGAATAAAGAGAAAGAGGGCATAGTAAACATGGCAAATGTCCCCAAGACAGGATATGTCAATGTATGTACACTTCAAAAGCAAGTTAGTAGCATAACATTAAGCACATATGAACATAGCACAGTACATACTGCTGTTTACATCTCCTGTGAGAGTATATTGTATCACACATGATAGTATATATGTGACATTCACACAAGGTTACATGTAAATGGATGTGAATGGTTGTAATATAAACATCCCTGACATGTTCACAGAAGAGGACATTTAACAAGGACAGTATATACAATTGGGGCATGTGCATACTCTGAAGATCTGCAATAAGACTTACTTGAATAAGACTGACATGTCATCATAGCTCTCAACCAATCAGAGACACACAGCAACAAACTCCTGGACAAATGTAGACAGAAAAAGGTACAATCATAAACACTTTTAAAATATTATGACTTTTAATAATATGTTTGACTGACAGAATATGTGAGTGTAATTTGTTATACACATGTACAACTGTAATGATTGTCAGTGTTATATAAAGGGAATTAAATACCCCTTCTCCAAAAATGACCACTTTTTGGAGGGGTTAAGAGACATAGGGTTAAAAGTAGAGTTAAAAGAAGAGTTGAAATTATGGCCATTCTTGGCCAGTTGCTTGACACATAAGCCATAATCCCTACCTGCAAGAATAAAACCCATGCCATTAATGTTGTCACTGAGCTGTGTTTACTAGGTGCAACACAAAAAGACTTATCACACAAGCATTTAGTAGAACATATTGAAAGGAAGTCTGGACTGTCAAATCCTAATGTGTATGCATCTCAAATAATAATTCTGTATGGCCTACCAGATGTGTGTGATCTTACTGTGGCAAATGTGATACACTTGACTTAAGCATCCCTGGCTGATGTAGGTATAGGCCACATGGAGACCAACACATATAAGCACCACATTATTATGAGTGGATTCCCTAAACACAGCTTGGTATTGCATGCATCTGATACATGTAATACCAATGATTATTGTCTGAAGCATCAGCACTTGATGTGTGAATTATGAAGTGATTGATTATAATGAATAGTACAGCATTATGGAAAACTGATGGCAATGCATCAGCTATGCTCATGTGCACAGAAGGTACAGCAGTGCTTGGCAAGGGTCTATATTATAACAGTGAATGCTTAAAATAGCAAATGCTGTATAATTGACCGTTAGAAATAGAAACAAAAAATTCTGAACACATGGAACAGCGATTTTTTTTCCCTGGGAAAAAAATCACTGTTCTGTGTGTTTGGGATTTTGCAGTTTTGACTTAAAATGGTTGATCAAACAGAGTTCACTATTTTAAGCGTTCGCTGATATAATAGGGAACCCTTGGCAAGTGTCAGTGATTGAGGAAGCTGTTACTGTGATATTGTACACATACCGAACAATACATAGAGCACACTGTATAAGTACATGTTAAATCTCAACCCATGTGCCACATGATCACTGCCCCCCCCCGACACTGCCAGTAAAAATGTTATAGTGCCATGAAATCCTTTCATATGTCCATATGTGTTCATGCAAACTATCAAGTGCTAATACTGTTGTGACATAGTGGTATGTCCATGACATAGTACAGTCACACTATAGCTGCACCTATGCTACAATGGACTTCAGGCTGTACTTCACCTTCAAATAAAACCTTGGGTATCAATAACATGCGATACAGTGGAACTGTTAACACAGTCATACAACTCTACCTATTTCACATCATTAGATCAGTTGTACATGATATGACTATATGTTTATCAGTGCAAAATGTGTGGGTGAGGGCCCTGACACTATTTTGGAATACATTACAAATTAAGGGAATATGGTTCATGCAGAACAGTTAGTAACACAAATGTTGGCAGTCACACAATGCTGCTGGGGAACATCTGTATAATCCTTGTGAATAGCAACCAAATAGTACTTACATTGAATTCCCTAAGGTTGCAAGTGAATCTCAAAGTGTCATATGTTTGTGTATATAACTGCATTACGTGTGGGTGAACCCAGGCATATGTGCCCATGTAATCAGTATGACATAATATTTCTGTATGTCCGATAACATTTCCAGATGCTAGGTATACAAATGCACATTGTACCATATCACAGCTGTCACTGTGATGGTTGAATGAGAACTGTGTAGCATAATGATATACTCCACTACAAGAACACATGCCTTAGTAAGGCAACAATATACATAGCATCATCCCATGTCAACAGTCCTGAGGAGGCATATTACTACAAATGTTATGGAAGGAACATGTAACCAAATGGCAGTAGTGGTCATCAATACAGTACCTCAAATCACAGATTGGAATATACTGTTGTAGGGCTACAGTACATGCACACCTTACTATATACCTCACAATATAGCACATGTGGATGATAACAACATTGACATGTGCAATGTTTATAGGTTTATAAGACATTATTATGCTCATGCCAAAAGCACATAAAATCCTAGCCAGTATTCCATTTAAACCCAAATTGTTATAAGTATGTGATGAAAGATAGTAGGGGTATGTGCATATGTGTGCATGTGTTTGACTGTATGACAGACTGCCTCTGTCCATATGTGACATGGCACCAGCCCATGACAGAATTAGCAATCAAACATCCAGTGGCCTGGAGATGTCTTGCAGAGGGTAATGGAGGGGCTCTGCTTAATGACGTGTATATGCATTTTTGAGATAATGATATTATCAGTGTTCCACAGAAAAGATGTTAATGTAGGCAGAGGGAAACCGGGTATGTTGGATTCATGGGTCTATGCAAAAGGTTCTCCTGAGTAGGTGTCAAATGAAAAGAGATTTGAAACATCATACATCAACTGTAATATTTCACCAACCACACATGCACTAGTTGACCAAGGTTAGACTCAAACACTACACCTATGCAGCTCTACAAGCTGGAATTCAGATAGTGTAAGACTAGCACCACCACAGGGATCCATCTTTAATAGTGTCAGTGTGTACTTTACAAATGATGATATCTGTGACACCTGTGCACTGGCCCAGTAACCAAGGAGCCTCAATCTTCATCACTAGCACCAGTGAGGGGCATGCACATTGGGAAAGATAACAAGTACACACAAAGTAAAGCACAATTTCCCTTAAGAGCACACAGAGATCACAGTCAGGGGCTGGTTTCTCCCTTTCTCTCCAGATCTCCAGCAAGACTCCCCACTGGCACAGCTATATGGTACAGATCTCAGCCTAGTGATCAAGCTAAAACCTCCAGCACCCTCTTTGTCCAACCAGTGCTGACACACACTCTTTGAGATATGAGTTATAAACAACACACAGACACTCCTGGGGAAGGCTGTCACAGGTTTTTCAACTATGCCCTCTTCTCTCCAGACAATAAGGTAGAAGTCATTGCCACCAACCACTAATATCAGCTACTAATAAGGTCCTTCCCAAAGGGTAACCAATTTCACTGTGTAATATCACTGTTATCCAAATAATGTGTGCCGAACAGCAAGACTATTGGATTGCCGTGGACAGTATCACTAAATACATGCAATGTACCCTAAGAGCTTAAATTATCTCTACACAAAACAGCCAGGTTTAAAATATTTAATAATAAATAATAAAAACACAAGACAATACTCATCAGTTCTACACAGTGCTAATACAGAGTTCACAAATCACAGGAAAATGCTTTAAAATAATACTGTAGAATAGTCTGACATAAATATAGAAAACAGCTAGACTAATCAGGCTATTTCTATCTATATCTAAGAGAAATCACTGTTCTAAATACATATCTTACTTACATACAGAGCAAGCAAGGGCTGGTGAGTGGATGTTCTTCAGAAAAAAATCCAAAATGCTCAAATCTTTATCGCTGAGAAAGTCTTAAATCGCTAAACACCCAGTACTGCTGAGTCATTTCACATTACGTCATTGTTATCACTTCTTTAGTTCCCAGGCTCAGAATTTACATTTCATAGTAAGCTGCACCTGGCCAGGAAGCCACAGCAATAAAATACATTATACATATAAAACCTTAGTAATTATCTCTTAAATCAAGACAATATAATTAATTTCCTGGCCCAGACATCCTGCCTCCAAGCTTGAGAACAAACAGTCATACATTGCTTGCCTTATCAGCTTTATTCCAGCAGAGTGCACTGTGGTCACATTTATGAAGCTCAGTACAACATATAGTTTAATCATAACATCTAGTTCTCTTTACATTTGTAAACCAAGCGTGTGGATTCTATTAATATTTAGAAATGACAGAAGTATCTACAACATTCTATCTAGCTAAGCTGGCATCTTTCACATACCTCCCCCATGGAGAACTCAAGCTAGTTTTTCAAGTGACCCTTCAGAAATGTTGCTTGAGAGGGTTAGGTCTATCTGGGTATATGTTACCCCAGTCATTGTCATGAGAGCCCATCTACGTTGTTGTTGCTAACCCCACTGCAGTGCTGCACTGACATCTGTGCTTGCAACCCTAGGCTCTATCTTAGCAACTTGGCATTTTGCTGGCTGGCTCTGTGCAACCATGTTAGGGGATTGTGATCTGCAACTACAGTGAATTTCCTTCCATGAAGATAAGGCTGAAGTTCTTGCAGTTGCTCACGCTATGGCTAGACATTCCTTTTCTACAGCTGCATAGCATTCCTCCCTGAGTTGGAGCCTATGACTGAGATAAACCACTGGGTGCTCTTCTCTCTCTGAAGAAATATGGCTAAGTACAGCCCCCACCCCATGGTTCGAAGCATCCACCTGCACAGCAAATTATTTGCTATAATGTGGAATGGCTAACACAGGAGGTCCTCCCAATGCTTCTTTAAGCTTCTGGAATGCCTGCTCATATGCTGAGGTCCACACTACCTTAACTGCCCTATTTTCCTTGTCATGTCTGTGAGGGGAGCAGCTATGGTACTATAACTGGAGACAAACTTTCTGTAGTACTCTGCCATTCCTAAGAATGCCCTAACCTGCTTTTTTGTAACAGGTGTAGGCCCTGCCTGAATGGCTTCCACTTTGGCAGGTTCTGGCCTGATCTTACCACTCTGCACTCTATGTCCTAGGTAAGCTACCTCTGCCATACCCACCTGACATTTGCTGGGATTAATGGTGAACTCTGCCCTCTGTAGTCTGCCCAGAAGCTCCATGACATGCTGAAGGTGCTCTTGTTAGGAATGGTTGTAGATGGCACTATCATCTAGGTAAGCAAGGGCAAACCATCCTGCTCCTGCTAGGATATGATCTACCAGCCTCTGGAATGTTGCTGGGGCATTTTTTATCCCAAAGATCAACTTTGTGAACTCATATAAGCCAAAAGGAGTTACAAAGGCTCCCCTCTCTCTAGCAGTGTGAGTCAAGGGCACCTGCCAGTATCCCTTGGTAAGATCAATGGTGGTAAGATACTTAGCCACACCCAGCTGCTCTAGGGCCTCATCTGTCCTAGGCATGGGGTAAGCATCTGACACTGTTTGACTATGAAATTTCCTGTAGTCCTCACAGAACCTGGTGCTGCCATCCTTCTTTTGCCCCAGCACCACTGGGGAGGCCCAGGGACTGTTGAACTCTTGAATTACACCTAATTCTAACATTTCCTGTATCTCCTCCCTCAGAGTCTATCTGACTCCCTCAGGTACCCTGTAAGGAGCCTGCTTAATAGGCTGTTGGGGTCCTGTAGCCACCTGGTGCTGCACCAGATCGTTGCACCCTAGTTTCTCAATGAACATGTCCCCAAACTCCTGTAACACTGCTCTTATTTCTCAAACCTGCATAGGAGATAGCTGGTGGGACATTGCTACTCATTCCACTGAGGTGTTAGTCTGAGCCTCGCCAAGGAGATCATTTACCAGATCTCCCTCAGCCCCTTCCTGCAATCCACTGCAAATACTCAGCACAAACACCTCCTTATCATGGTAAGATTTCATCATGTTAACTTGGTACAATTTGTTCCATTGCCTCCTCCATAGCAGTTCTAGCATGTAGTTAACATCACTGACTTTCCTTACCACCTTGTAGGGTCCCTCCCAAGCTGCTTGCAAATTGTTGTGTCTGACAGGAATGAGAACCATTACCTGCTGCCCTATAGCATACTCTATAGCTAGAGCATTCCTGTCATACCAGACCTTTTTTCTGTTGTTGTGCTTCTGCCAGGTTCTCTGAACCTTGTCCTGAGGTTTAGTACATATGCCACAACAGACTCCTTGTGAGATTCACACTCACCTTCCCACTCATCATGAATTAAATCCAGAGGTCCCCTCACCTTATGCCCATACAACAGCTCAAAGAGTGAAAAACCTGTTGATCCTGGGAAGCCTCTCTGTAAGCAAACAAAAGATGTGAAAAATATTTGTCCCATTCACTCTTAAACTGGTCTGCAAATGCCTGTAGCATGGACTTGAGTGTAGAGTTTAACCAATCAACAAGGCCATTAGTCTGGGGATGGTAGGGGGTGGTCCTTAGGTGCTTCACCCCCATGGTACTTCCACAGACAAGCCAGCAGGCCTGACATGAAACTGGCACCTCTGTCAGTCAGTATTTCTTTGGGAAACCTACCCTGCTGAACATCTCTAACAAAGCATTCAACACCTTTTCCACCATAATGGAGGATAGAGGCACTGCCTCCAGGTATCTTGTAGCATAATCTACTACCACTAGGATATACTTTTTTCTTGTGGAACTTGGGGTACTCAGAAGCCCGCAATATTGATAGCTACCCTCTGAAATGGCTCTTAAATCACAGGCAAAGGCATCAAAGGAGCTCTCATCTTGTCTCCTGCCTTCCCTATCTTTTGGCAATGCTCAAGGGTCCTGCAGTACCCTGTTACATCTCTGGAAATCCCAGGCCAATAGAATATCTGCATAATACGTCTCTTTATATGTTTATGCCCATATGACCTGCAAAGGGAATATCATGGGCTATGGCTAGAAGCACCAGACTGTAGGCTCTAGGCACTACCAACTGCTGTCTTCTCTCTCAGGGGACCTCTCTCTATACAGTAACCCTTTGTACCAGTATACAGATACTGTCCAAGACTATTGGAGTGGCTTGGACAGTATCACTAAATACATGCAATATACTCTACGAGCTTAAATTATCTCTACACAAAACAGCCACCATTGAAAGGTTTAAAATATTTAATAATAAATAATAAAAACACAAGACAATACTCATCAGTTCAACATAGTGCTAATATAGAGTTCACGAATCACAGGAAAATGCTTTAAAATACTACTGTAGAATAGTCTGACATAAGTATAAAAAACAGCTAGACTAATCTGGTGATTTCTATCGATCTCTAAGCCACAAAATAAAATATATTATACATGTAAAACCTTAGTAATTATCGCTTAAATCAAGATAATAGAAAGAATTTACTGGCCCAGACATCCTGTCTCCGAGCTTGAGATCAAAGAGTCATACAATGCTTAACTTATCAGATCTTCCAGCAGAGTGCACTGTAGTTACATGTTTGGAGTGCAGTACAACATTTAGTTTAATCATAACATATAGTTCTTTTTACATTTGTAAACCAAGCCTGTTGATTATATTCATATTTACACATGACATATAATTATCTACAAAATTCTATCTAGCTAGGCTGGCAACCTTCACAACATCAGCAATGTATGCTGAGAAGAAGATGTTGTGAGGAGTGTTTGACATAGATGTCGACTCCCATCCCAGTGTAAAAATTAGTCCCCAGGCTTATAGCTGAATGGTCAGATTTGTGAACTCTGTATTAGCACTGTGTTGAACTGATGAGTATTGTCTTGTGTTTTATTATTTATTATTAACCTTCCAGGTCACCTGTTGTAATAATCTTTCTGCCCACTAGGTGGCAATCTAATCTGGCCTAGATCCCTTACTCTTTCCCCCACTTTTGCTAGTTTCAGCTCACTACATTCTTTTTCCTATTTTCTCATCCCTTGCCCTGCTGCCTAGCTATTCCCCTAATACTCTCTCTCTCTGATCCTAGCCCATACTCTTCTCATCCTCTACCTACAGCAGACTTTTATTCTTTTTATTCTTCCCTCTTCACTATCCTTTATCCTACATCATACCTGCTCCACTAGAAGCTACTTACCTGCTCCGCCTTCTCTCTCTCTGAGTTTTTATTGCTCACTGATTGTCTCTGCTAAATCCTCCACAACTTGCTCAGACCCGCTCCGTTTACCCTATGGGCTCACTCCACTCCCCTACCCTACCCCCAATTCTCACCCATCCCCAGTGCTGTTAAACTTATACCTCTCTAGCCGCACCCACTTTACTACTCATCCTATCACCTTAAACTACTACTTATCAACTCCACCCCTAATCTAACTCTCTCCTTAATCATCTCCACTCTATTGCAAGTGACAATAACCCCTCTACTCTACCTTTATCTTCACTACTACCCTCCCCCAAGCTTCCTCTGACCCATTTTACCACACTGTATGTCTTATTTTACCTTATCCAACAATTACATAACCGCTTAACCCTACTATCTCAAATGGCCTACTTACATAAGTCTATCCTCAAAAACTCTCTTCTTATTACTTCTTCATTAATATTCCTAACCTTGCCCTATGCCCTAACCTTCTATGAACACTTCTCTCTGGTTTATAAAGTACCTCCCCACCGGCAAACTCTACCAATTACACATATCAACTCCTTCTCCCACAGCAACATAACCTCTACTTCAGCTTATCTACTTCCAAGATTTCATAGATATTCCCATGTTACTTACTTCCCCAGCAAGACAAGCCTACCCAAGTACTTTAAAATTATAAAGACTTTACTAAAGCATTCCACACATCTTCTATTAGATGGGGACATTCATCCTAATCCTGGCCCAATTCCACAAATTGACAATAATCCAGAAAAACAAACATCCAATGCTGTTTCTACCTCTATAAGATTAGGTAACTCTCTCAGAATAGCTCAACTTAATATGCATAGCATTAACAACAAACTTAGTCAATTGCATGCTCTTTTACAAGGGCATGCATTTGATATCCTTTGCCTTACAGAAACTTGGATGAAACCTTCTACTCATGACTTAGAAATAACCCCACCTGGATATAACATCCTAAGATGTGACCGCACATCCAAAAAGGGTGGGGGTGTAGCCATCTTGTATAAATCTGAACTTCTAGTTTCATCCTATAATGTGTTAGTACCCTCAAATACCAATGCAGAAACCCTTACTGTCAAACACCAAATTAATACATCTAAATCTATCTATATAATCTGCTCCTACATTCCTCCAGGAAATAATATTAACACTCTTGAAAATATTCTTAGTAGCCTTTCCACCCTCCTACCTCAAGAAACTATTGTACTAGGTGACTTTAACATAGACTGGACTACTTGTAGCTCCCCCAGTCCTAACACACACATAAATATATATGTTTTCAGTCAAATAATAAACACCCCCACAAGAATCCACAAACCTAGTAATAAGGAAACTACTATTGACTGGATCCTTATAAACAGTCATCCTGAAACTTATACACCAGGAACTCTCCCAGATGACATTAGTGACCAAGTTCTAACCTACATAACAAAACAAAAGGCGCACAGCCCTAATAATAAAATTTTTTTAACCTACCATTCTAAAAAACACTTTTAAGCTGAGAGCTTTCAAAATGAGCTAAAGGCCTGTAACTGGTCACCTCTAAAGCAACTTAAACTGGATGAAGCAGTTTCTTACTTTAATACTAAATTCCTACAAATCCTAAATTGCCATGCCCCCCTTCACTCTTCCCGAGATAGGACCAAAATAGCCCCATGGCTCACAAAACAAACCTGAGAAAAAATGATCCTACGGAACAAAATATGGGCCAAATGGAGAGCCTCTAAGAGCTCTGCAGACCACCTATAATTTAAACAGCTAAGAAATGCTACCAAAAAGGACATTATCTTAGACAAGAAAAACTATTATTCCCACCTTCAACATTCACACTCAAAAAAACCCTCAAACGTTTTGGTCAGGCATTAATAAACTTCTCCAACCAGGACAGGCTAAAACTCCAACCCCATCCTCAGTTCCCCATAATAGTCTTATGCAAATAGCTGATGCCTTTAACAATTACTTCACTGAAGCTATTCAAACTCTAGCAAAGACACTATCGCCCATTACCCCCTGTCCTTTACAATATACAAACAGTTCAGTTTCTTCCTTCCTTCCATATATAACCTGTGCCAACATCCCTTATCTGCAAACTCTTTCAAAAACTCAAACCTTGCACCCATTCTGCTGACCGCCTGCCAGCAGAATACCTTCAAATAGCTTCCAAAGCCATAGCATATCCCATATCTATCCTTATAAACAGAACAATCACAGAAGGTACCATCCCTTCCATATGGAAAGTCTCCCACATAATCCCCTTACAAAAAGGAGGCAAATCCACTGATATCTCCAATTTCTGACCAATTGCATTAATCTCTCCACTAACCAAAATAATGGAAAAATGTATTCACCATCAACTACTTCAACACCTGCTCCTTTCATAGCACTACTACTGCCCTACTAACTTTTACTGACTGTATAAACAGGAATTGAAACAACAACTCTCTCGCTTCTGCACTATTCATTGACCTAATCAAAAGCCTTTGATATGGTCAACCATAACTTACTTATCAGTATGCTAAAAGCCCAATATCTTGACCCAAAAGCAGTTATTTGGTTTAAATTCTATCTAGAAAATAGACAACAAGCAGTGCTCTGGGACAATAATCTCTCCACACCCCTCCCCATGAGCATTGGAGTCCCTCAAGGCTCTCTCCTAGGCCCTCTTCTTTTTTCCATTTTTATTAATGATCTCTATACTGCTTTTCCTCAAGCCACCTGTATACAATACGCTGATGACTCTACTTTAATCTGTACTGCTAAGTCATCAACCTCTCTCCAGACCCTTACTCAAACTGTATTTAACTCTGTTGAAAATTGGTTCACCCATCATTGCCTCCTCCTTAACCCCAAAAAAAAAATTATGACTTTTTGCTCCCACCCAAAAGTCACCACAGATCCACTTCACAATTACCTCTAATAATGGAACTAGTATTTCCCCTGATACTACTACACATCTCCTGGGCATAACCATAGATCATAACCTCAGCTATGATGATCACATCAACAATACTATAAAAACTGTCAATAAAAGCTAGGCTCTCTGTATTGAATCAAACCCTTCCTCACATCACTAGCTAGAACCACCATGGCCCAGCCTCATCTCACTTCTACCTTATTCTATGCTTCTGCCATATATACCAATCTATCAAAACACAATCTTAGCAAGCTTGAAACTAGCTATAATAATATACTCAGATTTACCACTGGCTCCCCTTTTAGAACCCACCACTGTCTCAACCTTAAACAACTTGGATGGTCAGAACCACAAAACCAACTACTATATAATCAACTTGTGATCACACAAAAAATTCTTTATCACCCAAATAATACCCCTATCCTCTCTAACCTGATCTCCCCATAAAAAAATCTTACAACACTATGCTCAGCTAATAAGCTACTAATTTCCAATATTAAATCTAATAATAAAGCTGGGGACTCACTTTTTACCAATGTTGTGGACAGAATCTGGAACAAGCTTCCTAGAACACTCATATCTCTCTCATCTACACCACTCTTCAAGAAACATCTCAAAGAACATCTAAAAATACATTGTCTTTATCCCTGCTCTAAGCCTGACTGAATCATACTTTTCCTCTTATTTCTCTTCTTGCTATACCCCTTCCTCCTGGGCTATGGCCCCTCTGCAGTATTAATCAATAGAAGCTAACTTTATACCAGCCCTTGTGTTTTCCTGCCTTTTCTCTTGCTCCTTCTTTGACTTAATGAAGGATAATGTTTAAATATTGTGTAAACTTGTACTTGATTGTATCTTAAACCTACACAAAGACTCTGTTCTTGATTGTATCTTAAACCTACGGAAAGACTCTGTACTATAGTTCATAGAAAAATTTTTATTTTTTCTTCCAAGCATTTTTGCTCTCTAATGCATTTGAATCTAGTCATTTTTTTAATTATTGTATTTTGTAATTTAATTATGCTTGGAGCTTTTCTCCCCAGTCCTCTACTGAAAATGGACATGTATCTAGCTAGATTAGCCTGGTCAACAAATGTAAATAAATAAAAATAAATAAAAATATACACAAAGTCAAGCTGACTGATGTGAGATTAGAACCCCTACCACTCTAATTACACAAACTGTCAAAAACAGTAGTCAACACTAGCACCGCCACACAAGTCTATCTTTAACAGTGTCAGAGTGCATTTTGTAAATGAAGACAAGACATCAGCACTGTATTCTGAGAAGATGTTGAGAGGGCTATATGACATTTCTGTGCAGTATTAATGCTACTTGAGTTAAGGCAGCAGGACATGGACTCATGCTCTTCTGATTAGCCACACACAAGTTGATTGCTGTGAGATTAGAACCACTACCTGTTTAATCACACACACTGGAGAACACAATATTTAATGTTCACTGCAACAGAGACATCTGATTTTAAGAGTGCCCAGTGCACTTTATGAGGATGACATCAGAGGTGTATGCTGAGAAGAGGATGTTGGGAAGGCTGAAGGAAATTGCTGGGGAGTCATGTAGCAGTGTAAAAGTATCTTCTGAATGATACTTGAGTGAAGGCAGCAGGATTTGGAGGGTTCCTATTACATTATCGAAATTATAAAAATTCGAACACCACCAGATTGAACTTGTGTGTTGGAAGCTTTATAATTTCGAAAAAAAAAAAAAAAAATGGACAGAAAGTAACTGTCGTAAGCAGGGGGCAAGCTGAATTGCTGAAGCTTTGAACATTTCTGTTCGATGTTTTCAGGATTGAAGTTTCAGCAATTCGATAAGGTAATAAGAACCCAGATCTGGACACATGTTCTTCTGACTACACACACACACACAGACACACACACACACACACACATGCACACACGCACACACGCACACACACACACACACACACACACACACACACACACACACACACACACACACACACACACACACACGTTGGCTGTTGTAAAATTAGAACCCCTACCTTCCTAATTACACAAGCTATCAAATGTAGTACTTTGACAGTCTCATGGTGCACTTTATAGAGGATGACATCATCATAATGTTACGGGTAACACATATTGTTATGAGACTTGCTTGCAGAGCCAGGACTTGTGATATGATTGTATGAGTCCAATAAGCAAAAGGACATATAAATACATCCTGACAACCTAGGTGAAAGAAACTGTCATGATTGTGCATTGTAGAGGTGAGGCAGGCATGTACCTGTTTGTGTAGATCACACACACACACACACACACACACACACACACACACACACACACACACACACACACACACACTGTGGAAACACCAGTAGTCCAATGATGGAGTTATGAGTCTTCGTAATCAGATGAAGGCACATCCACATTAACACAAGTTACTGACAATATCAATGGGACATAATCATGCATGAGAAATGTCAACAAACCATGCCAAATGTAACAATGCAGTTAACTTCTGTAATTCTGGAGTCTGAAAATAGCTCAAGTCCTGACATATCATTTGCAAGTGCATTGCTGCAGAGCACACATGAATATCAGAAAGTATGTATTCAGTCAAGCACACATGCCTCTGCCTTTCTCTTGTGTTTATGAATGCATTTCCATGTATTGGAGGATTAGAGCCCAATAACCAGAGTTAGACATGCTATACGTCACTTCACAAAGTGCATTGCCAAGAAGGTGATTTGCATGAATTATGACAAAGTATTAGCGCATGTGTGGTGCAGTTTTCAGGAATTCAACTTGGAATTGTAAAGTAGCAGTGTCCACTGCTGCTCATTGCCAAACTGTGCATAACTAGGGACATACAGTAACTTACCTGATTGTGTTTAACTACAGAATACATGTGTTTGTTGTTAATGTCTCCTATGTTAGGCTTGCAAGATATGTTATTGGAGAAATGACTGGAGGCTAGTATGATGTGTATGCTGTGGTCTACCTTTGAAATGTTGGTACCAATGTTTTATTACATAAATAACTGTTGTCCTTGCTGTCCCCATTTGCTTGACATTAAGTGTCAAGCAAATGTGGTTCTCTGCTTTAGGAAAACATTAAACATTTTAATGTATTATGCCTTCCTTCATGCAAACAGGTTCAGTAGCAATAAGTGGCTGTCAGCACTCTGGACAGTACTGAGTGAGGAAAATACACCTGCTGCCTAGATTTCACTGTAGCAGAGGATGTAAAAAAACTGAGTTCCTACACAGACTACAGACGAGCCAGCATTAAAATCCAGATGATTCACTTTTTTTTCTTTTACAAAAGGTGTCAGGATGTTATTACCTAAGTAAATGTTATCAGGCGTGCAAATGTGACTATCAATGAATGTACTAGAGTATGTGTCTTCCCCAAATTGTATCAGTAATGCCTACCTTCATACACTTCTATAAATAGTAGCATTTTTGCAGGCCTCGCAGCAAACCACAAGTTGTTTCTATGTACACCTTACTACAAATGACAAGGTGTGGTAAATCTTTTGAAGTGATTAGTATGAATCAGCAGATATGCTATTTGTGTAGGGTTGGGTATCCTGGAAAATGTGTGCTGTATGCTTTTTCACAGTATGGATAGTTTTCACATCAAATATTAGATGAACATTTCATCCATCATCACATGAACATGACACAAAGGGAATCCTACAGCAGATTTTCAAACCTTGCACACCACAGGAGCACTAATCCCTTATTGATTCAAAGTAACATGCTTGTATTATTCATCAGCAGAGTCATGTAAGCATGCAGAAAACATGATATGACCTGCACGTCTAAGAACCTAATAGATATACACCCATAAAGAGGGGTGGAAATGAAGGGGTGCATATGAGGAGAGATCAACATGCGCATAACAGTGTTTTGTGTGAGTTAGCGTTCATAGTCTATTCTCATTATTAAGCTGCTATGTTCTGCAGCATGAAGTGACTGATATAGGGGTACAGAAGGGTTAGGAGAGGGACAGCAGGCTTATGACACTCAGAGCAAGGTTGGATAAATATGTCATAGTTGTGGGGATTTATGTGAATGCAAATATTTTTTTCTGGCCAGTATCCAATATATCTGGTGAGAACTCATAACTGGCAAATGTTAAGATGTGGGTGATTAAACATATCATAAACGTATAATATCACACTAAGAAATGATGTGAGATGCATCTGGAATTGAAACCTTGATGCTATGACCAAAACAATCTTCAGTAAAGTGATTTATGCCAACCCTCCACATAGGAGGTTGCACTTTGCTACATTCAGCAGTGTACAGAACTGTCAGAATAGTTGTTTCAAAGTAGTGCCCTTACTCAATGCTAATTCTGTATTCTTATAGCACAGTATGTTTAAGCACTTTTGCATGAAGGTAACAGGTTTTGCCATAGTTGTTCAGCCTAGCTGCACAATACCAAACTCCATGCAAATGCAGAGGGCAAAAAGTGAAGTCTTTTTATGGGCCATTTCTGTTGTTTTGTGGGTGATTTTATTTTGACCAGATTAAACTTGTGAAAATGGGGTTAATAGGAAAGTGGTGAAATGGGGGACAATTAGTGGGAAGAACAAAGGGGAAGCAATAAAAGAATATGTAGGGAGGAATTAAAAAAGAACCCTCGATATCTACTTCTTCACATGTAGACAAAATTTGATGAATTTGGGCTATTATCATAACACAGACGGGTGACAACAATTCAATGATGTAAAACCAATTGTACCAAAACAAGTCTGTCGAGAAAATACATATGTGAAGTTCAATTCAAAAAGGGAGGAATATTGAGAAAGGACATAGGAATATGAGGGATAAGTAGGTATGGTAGATGAGGAAGCAGGTGCAGACAAAGAGGACAAACAAGACAGACACAGGAATGGTGATGGACACAAAAATATTGGGGAACAGCATGATTAGGGATAGGTAGGGGACATTGGAGGCACATGCCCATTAAACATGGGAACAGCGAGAATCAAGTCCTCACCCTCAGAACTGTCATCACTGTCCCCATCCACAATTCCCTATGCGACTGCTTGATGTGGGAATCTTTTTTCGACTTTAATGAGCAACATCTCCAGTTGGTTGATACAGGCACTAAGGTCATTTTCTGTTAGATCACACACCATCCCTGGCAGCTCCTGGCAGATGACATAACTCCTACAGGGTATCAGGATGATGCTTCCTGATGTGGATGGGCCAGCTATTGAAAAGGTTGTGAAGGCAGTACAGCCAGGTTGCATCCCAAACGTGCTGAGTGTTGGTGGAGCAGTAAGTGGAGGGTTGGCAGACCAAGCTACAATGGTTGCCCCACCTCCCTGTACTGAAATGCATTTGGTTTGTTGGTAGAAAAGTATGACATCAGAACAGTGTGATTCCAGGTAACCTCAAAAATGAGTGAGAGAGAGAGACAAGTAAGGGATGGGGTGAGATAAAAAAGAAAATAGAGCATTAGACATGAAATGTCACATTCATGCTTTACAATAATAAATATGCTTTCTTATTATAGTAGCTAGCCACCTTTCACAATCTCTAAAAACATTGTGAATTGTTACAAATAATCCTTGAAATATGCACATATTTTATATTTGCTTTTAAAGATACTTGGCATTAAAGACAAAATTGCTGCATTTCAAATGCAAAAATGGTACTTGTTGAATGTGAATCAATAGGTTATTCGTGGAAATTAAACCCACATAATCTAAATACATTATTACACTTTCCTAATACAATTGCCGAGAGCTATAGAAGAAAACATGCATAACATGTTTGCTACTACAAGATATGCATGCTGAACTTGATATTGATCAATTAAATCACAATATATTTATTACAAGCAGGGTCACTTGTGCTGCAAACATACCTCTTACCTCTCTGAGTTATTCTAACCTCTCAGCATGTGTCTCCCTGTTCACCTAGATTTCCTCTGCAACTGTAAAATACAGATTGAGAGGAGAAGAAGAGACATGAAAACATTTTGCATACCAGCCTTGGCTAGCTATAGGATTTTATATAATTTCAAGTTGCTTGAAACTTACACAGCAGGGTGGTGTTAGCAGTTCAAAGCTCATTCAACCATTAGTCAAGTTGTGCCTGTGTGCTTCACTTCAGGTGACTGTAGTGGTGTCTACACTGCTCATCAGCACATGGCATGCCAGTTGCACTAGAGACTGCCTTGTCTAGGCTGTTCCAAACCTCAGCTTTGTACTGAGACCCAGTATAATACCCCTGCAGTTGCCTATGACTGTAGTGCTTCACAAGGAATGCAACAAATACTTTTGACACCTCCACACTCCACCTCTGTGCCCTGAATTTGGTATCATCCTTCCCATCTCCTACCATGTTTGCAAAGGTCCCCCAACAGCAGTTCCAAAGGTTTCCCATCGATTTGTGATATTGCATTTTATGACCATGCAAACACGCACAACCATGCCAAACAGGTGTGTGCAGTGGTAAGTGAACAGAAACATTGCCAAACAAAGATGAAGGAAGTTTATGAAGCAGAAAGGATTATTTCCCCTCAACCTTCCCTCAGGAAATTTCATCAAATATAACTCCCCCTACTATCATTAGGGAACAAGTCCTTAATGCTCTCTCTAAGACCAAAAACACTGCATCAATGGGCACAGACAATATCCCAGGATGCCTTCTAAATAGCACGAAACATGACCTATCAGGGCCTCTGGAATTACTATTTAACTGTAGCCTTCAAACAGGCTTCATGTCTCATGAATGGAGAAAGGAAACAGTCATCCCTCTGCACAAAGGTGGGCCATCTACAGACCCTGGAAACTACAGACCCATAAGTCTCACTAGTCTTATATGTAGATCCATGGAAAGAATTATCATGGAGATGATTAAAAGAGATATAGTAAAGTTACAGACACTGGACCCAACCCATTTTGTTTTCATCAAGGGTAGATCATGCCTACTCAACGTGGTAGACTTCTTTGAGAAGGTAACCAAAGCAATGGATGAGGGCAAAATCATTCACACTGCTTACCTTGACCTGGGCAAGGCATTTGACACAATACCCCACTCGGGCATTGTTGACAAACTCAAGAGGTTAGGTACAAACCCATATGTCACCCAGTGGATAGCCAACTGGCTCACAGACAGGACCCAGGAAGTTAGAATTGGAGAGTCCACCTCTACAAAAAGGACAGTCACAAGTGGAGTCCCTTGGGGATCAGTCCTTGGACTGCTACTTTTTGGCATTTACTTCTCAGAAGTCAAGGCCAAAGTCAGTGGTTCCTGGCTGACTAAATTTGCAGATGATTGCAAATTAGGAGCTGTCATTGAATCTAACACTGACACAAATATTCTCCAGGAGGGGCTCAAACAGACAAATAACTGGTGTCAGAGTCATGGACTAAAACTAAATGCCAAGAAATGCATAATAGTATCCTTTGGGAAGTCATCCATCCCTGGTAACTATCATATTGACGACACACCCTTTAGAGTTGACCCAGTAGTCAGGGACGTAGGGACACACATAAATAGTAATCTAGCCTTTGATCATCACGTGTCTACAGTGGTGAGGAAATCATTCTATGCTGCACAACTTATAAACAAAGGTATACTATCTAAGTTCAAGGAAGTCATTGTTCCACTGTATTTGGCATTCATCAGAACTATCATTGAGTACAATGCCCTCTTTGGTATGTACCTAATCAGGCATATCCAACAACTGGAATGTCCACAGAGGTTCCTCACTAAAATAATACAGGGCGTAAGTAATATGTGATATGCAGACCACCTCAAGGCCCTATCCCTGTATTCTGTCTCCTACAGGCTGTTGAAGGGAGATCTATGCCTGACATACAGGGCATTGTCAGACCCCACTCTGATGGACCTCCTGCATATCCACAAAACAAACTATACCAGAATTACCCATTCTAAACATTTAAACCTTACCTGTGATGTAAATACAACCTGCTGGAGAGATGGGTACGTATCCCAGAGTCTACCCCGTCTATGGAACAGGCTCCTCATCCATGTGAAGCAGAGTTTCTCCCTAATCCAATTCAAGAGCAACTTGGACAATTGGATGGGAAACTGGAAATTCATCCCTGGTTTGGCACCTATGTCTCTGATGCAAACAGGTAACCTGTAAATGGTTCATCTCCCAGCTCCATGCTTACACTTATCAAGGGTATCAGAGCTTGTCAGATATTTGGGATGCATGGCTAGGCTTAAAAAGGCCCTTGTGGTTGTTAGCCTTGTAAACACCTATAAACCTATGAATCTATTTGAGATTTGCCAATGATTTATTGCATGTGCTCTAATACCCCGTCATACTTTGTCCAATGGTCAACACTGAAATGTTCAGTGACTTGTCTTTTAAGTCATGACTTTGGAGGAATCACTGGGATGACTTGACACATATGTTGTGGTGATGTATGCACTGTTAAAAGTAATTTGTAGAATGTTGGATTCAAAGGTATGCAAAAGGGAATGCATATATTTCCATATATGTGATATTCCTTATTTTCACAAAAGCATTTAGCAACCATGGTAATTACAGATATACAGTTTAAAGAGTGACTGGTGCTGTACTTCAATTGAGCCTTCATGTGTGTGACATTAAAAGGTCCTAGCTTATGCATTCTCATGTGTGATGCAGGACTAATGCCTGACATTATACTGGAAATGGATAGACTTGCTTGACTTTAGTAAACTAGTTTGAAGTTATAATACATACCTCGCAATACCTTCTGTTTTACAGTTATACCTGGGTTATGGAAAGGGTATAAATGATTGTCAGTAAACTACTGTGCCCATCAGAGATATGCAACTGTATTTTTATTACATAATCATCATTGTCATGCTAAAAGAGCTGTGTACAAAATAACTTGTGATACCCACAAAAGTATGTGTGCAAGCAGCAATGACATATTTTTGCCAATCAACCTGCTAGCTACTGGTTTGTAGTATTATATCCATAATCAAACTGTTGTGTATATTTATGGTGAATTGTGTATATTTATCCTTACTACAAAATGGAGTGTGCTGGATTTAAATGCTGGCTCACCTGTGTTTTGACTGTGAACTCATTACACTTCCACCTGCTGCCAGAAGGAAAGCTACATAGCAGGTGTATTTTTCAGACTCAGAACTGTACAGAGTACTGATGACTGCACATTACCACTGAGCTTATTTACATGAAGGAATGCAAACCAAATAAAAATTTTTCACTGTTTTCCTTAAGTTGTGAACCCTGTTTGCACATAGGAAGGCAAAGTGCAAATGTGAAAGGCAATAGCAATCATATATTACATGGGTAAATGCTCATTATGATCCTTCTTCCGTAAAAATAATGACTGTGGGACTCTAGCCCTGATAACCCCCTCTATACATATATTCTGTATTTTTTAGCTCAATGTAATTACACCTTGTGCACAGAGACAGTCGGGTAAAGGTTGAATTTCTTTAGTCATTACCATCCATGTTGTTGACCACTACGCAATGCCGCTAAGCGTGTTTCTACTTTGTAAGGCACATGAAATTAAACTTTCACTTTTTAAGCAGCTAACAGGGTTTGCCTTATGCCATGTGCTGCAGACATGCTGAAAAAAAAAGAAATAAAAAAGGGTAAAATAAGGGAAACAAAGGTTAAACAATTAGACAGCTCTGGATTTGAACCATCAGACTATTGCACTCTCACAACACAGTTGTAGCAGGTTATTTCTTTTAGTTGCAGGCACAGCTTTGCAATATCAATCAAATCATGTGCACAAACCAATTTACATTTCATATCCAGTATTAAACAATTCATACAGCTGGACATTCTCTGTTGATTGCAAATGTGTACATAACATGTTAGTGGAATGAGTGATGACACATTATTTATGAATATGTTTGCAAAAACTGCAGCTATTCCTTCTCCTTTTATTTTGGGAATCATTCCCTTGTCTCTGCTTTACTATCAGACATGTAAGCTCTAGTGCATATTCTCTCATTTTTCTTTCAAGGTATGATACAAATACATGATGACCAACCACAGTTTTCAACAAAGGAAGGAAATTGTGTTGTTATGCCAAGGAAATATACATCTGGGGTGTTTAGTTTAGTTTAGTTTAGTTTAAATGCTCACTGTGGTTAGTTCAACACTTTGTAAGCATACCCTCACTAACACACCCTCTTCAGTGAAGGGTGTCAGTGCATTACTGTGTTTTGCTTCAGTCAGAATAATCGTTCACAGCTGCAAAGCATTAGCATCTAAAAATGGTATAGAGACTATACTATGTTTACATCAACTACATGAAGTCAAACATTAGGTATGTAGCAATTCTAATGACTTCACACATCATTTGTATCATTAGAGTACTCAGAGGTCTGAATCTACACTAAAAGGCAACTGTGTAGCTAGGGAACATGAAGGGAAGGAGACTGTTTTCAAACATGCTTATTGCTTCACTTGTGGGAGTATTGGGATAAGTACACGTTTTGGACTGCTTTTTCTGTAGTGGGTATTTCAGTTACATAGGCCAGGTTACTTGGTAAACTGCATAATTATGTATTATAGGTGTCTATCATGTCTGTTATTAATGGCATTGCTGGACAATGTATACACATTCTACTTAGCTGTGTTTACAAGTACCAGCTAGGCAGGGATTTCCCATTTATTCATGTTCTTACACATTTATTTTTCTGTTACAGGTTCAACACTTATCTTGGTAGTACTGTAATTACAACTGTTGTCATTCATGGCTGACTCTGATGCTAGCAGTATACAGCCATTACATGGGTAAGTAAAGGTCGTGATTATTGCCTGGCATCAATTTCATTCTATGTATGTGCATAAGATGAAAGGTGTACCCTTAGGTGGTGAGCATGTGCACTATCCATTACCACTTGGCCAGTGAGAGGTCATACTTTGAAAGCCTACATCTACCTACACCCATAGCAACCTGGGGGTTTCCCCTCTGACTCCTCAATATGTATCAATGTGGTGACCTTGCCAGTAGTGGTAAAACATTTGCTTCTAGCCCTTGGTGTTCCTGCTGTACCTGTTTTCACAAGATGATATTATGTAGAATAGCACAGACTGTGATAATTTTGGCACAAGTACTGGGATCATACTGCAGAGTCCCCCGATTTATCTAGGCACTGAAACCTTGACTTCAACAGATCAAACACACACTCTGTGATATTTCTTGTTTGAGCTTGTGCCTCATTATAACATTTCTCCATGAGTGTGTGTGCATTTCTGATGGGCATACCCAGCCATTGTTTGAGTGCATAACCTGCATACCCCAGTAAATAGCCTTGTGGGACATTACCCATGGAAAACATCTGGAAGAGCTGTGAGTTGTGCCAGATGTAGGAGTCATGATAACTGCAAGGATTGCTAGCACACTCTTCAGAATGATTCCCCTAAGATCACACGCAGCCTGGCAGTCAATGTAGTGGCAACCTTTTCTGTTGATGTAGACCCTTCCCTTTTCCATGGGTGGTGCTTTGATCTCAATATGCATGCAGTCTATGGCACCAAGACTTTAGGAATGTGTGCTTGAGGTAGAACTCCTGCATAGTTCTAGCTCTGTCCTCATGAGCAGGGGGGAATATATATAGTCACTGGCATGCTGCAGCATAGCATTTAAGAATTGCTGTATGATCCTGGATGCTGATGCCTGTGACACCCCCAGCGTGTCCCCTCTGGGTCACTGAAAGGCTGCTGTAGTTAATATTCTAAGTGCTACACATACCTTGGTCTCCACAGGTATTGGTTCCCCTATGCTTGCTGTTCTTCTCAGGTGAGGAAGACAAAGGTTGCTGAGTTCCTGAAGTGTGTTTCTATCCAACACTTATTGCTCCACTATTTCCACCTCATGCAGATCATGCAAAGTTAAACAGGGTCTAAAATACTCTTCTCCTCCTATTCCGAGGTCTATCAGTGTCAGTAGCAGCAGCAGCCTAGATTTGAGCCTGATACACATACACATCAGAAGAGCAGGAGCAGCCCCTAATGTTCTTTTCTTCCAGTGAACTTTCTGTGGCTATGTTCCATAGGTTCATAGGTTCATAGGTTCATACTAGGCTATCTGCCCTAGGGCATTTATAAGCCTAGCCAGAGTGTGTGTGGCTTTCACCACCCCTTAGGATGAGAATACTATACCCATTAGTTTGCTGTGCCTCTGTCCAGCAGTGACACAGAGATGATTCCCGGGGTAAACCTACAATCTCCCATCCACTCGTCAAGATTTCTCTTGAACAGAGTCAGTGAGGGGCTCTGCCTCACATGGACTGGGATTCTGTTCCATAGTGTAGGGAGTCTCTGGGTGATGAATCTGTCCCTCCAGCACGTCCTATTTATATCCATGTTGAGGTTTAAGTCTCTTGCTCTTGTGGCTCTGGTGGATTTGGATTTTTTGAGGTGGAGCATGTCCATTAATTCCGGGTTGGACATGGCCTTGTATGTCAGGCACAGATCACCTCTGAGCAGACTGTATGCGACTGAATAGAGCTGGAGTTTCTTCAGTCGGGCATCGTCATGATGTCATGATGCGCACATGATGGTGTGTTGATTTGTATTCATTTAGCAGCTCTATATGATGCATAGAGTCATACAAACACGGTAAACATCATGGCATGCTAATTACTGCATAAGCAGCTGAATTGTGTGCTGGGAATTGTGAAATGGGTATCCAGTAGGTTTTGGAGTACAAGGCAGAACACTATATTAAGTGAACACAATTGCTTTATAGTGTGTTGAATAGCCTTGCCATCTTGGATTTGTTGATCAGCACACAATTCAGCTGCTTATGCATGTTTACCATGTTTGTATGACTCTATGCATCATATAGAGCTGCTAAATGAATACAAATCAGCACACCATCATGCGCGCATCATGACATAATGTGCATACAGTTTCAGTAAGCCATGTATGGTTTATTGAATTCTGCCCTATGCTTACAAATATGTAAAGTCTGCATTCTGCATCTAGTCACTGTTATGATGAGAAGTTAAATACTAACCCTGTTAATTCATTAGTGAAAAAGCACTTATAACTGCATTCACAGACTGTCACATTCCTCTTTTCTCCTTTTTGGCTAGCCATGATATAAATAACAGTGTACTTAAAGACTTGAAACAAAGCAAATTGGTACTAGGTGCTTTATAATTCAGGCTAGTCATAAGTTGCATGATTTGCAGGAGAGTTATGACTTTGTGCAGTTAGTGTATAATTTAAAGAGGCCTCAGTTGAATGTTATTGAATGTTTATTAGAGAAGCTGACAAGATAGTTGATATGTTTCGAAGAAGGGCCTACCCAGATGGTTTACTGAATAGGGTATACAATGAAGTTATTACAAAAAGAGGAAATGGAACATATTTACCCATATTGGGTTGCCAGATGAATGATAAAAGGTATTATGTAAACACATCAACTGAAGGGAATAAATACACACTTAGTTTTATCACTACTTTCAATTTGGATAGTGATTTGATTTTCAGCAGTATTGGTAAAACACTGGTACATAATGCTTAAAAACAATGATTTGGTGGAAAAGGTGGGTCCTACACCAGCTGTAGTCTATAAAAAGGATAGATCCTTAAAAGTTAGAATGGAAAAAGGGAATTTTTATAATATAGGTATAAGACAGGCTCAGTTTGGTACAAAAAATGTGGTTGTTGTTCGTTATGTCCCTATATAAACACTACTGATAGTTTTTTGTATTAGGAACAGGAAGTATAAAGTAAAAGGGCATTTTCATGTAATACTTCCAATGTTGTTTATCTTGTGCAATGTAATCAATGTTTAGCATTTTATGTTGGAAAAACTAGTAGGGTTTTTAAAAAGCAGATATATGAACATGTTTTAGATATTAAAAACAAAAAAATGCACAAACACACTTTATAGGCATTTAGATAAACAGGAACTTAGATGGCAGATTTTATTGGATGCCTGTAATCATCCTGGATTAAATTACAGTTGTTCTATTACTCCCCTGTTAAAATTACTGGCATATTGTATTAGATAACTTTTTACTTAGTTTTTATAAAAATGTGTTAGTTTCACTTTAAATGATTTATTAAATACATCATGTGATTCATTAGTGAGGGGTATATATTGGGAATGTTTTTGACAAAATAATGTTCTGATGAAGATTTTCGAAAGCGCTTAACAACTGTTCTTTAGTCAATAAAGTATTCGTTTTGGACTGCTTGCTGTTTTCCTGGAGTTTGTTCTTCAACTTTGTTCTAAGTTTATTTTCTGGTGGTTTTGCAGTGTTATTGGGGATTTGACATTAAAGTATGTCTTCCGAGCAACTTAGTTCATGAGGAATAGGAGGACTACATGGTACTTCTAAATTAGAAACACCTCTTTAGTGCTGTGCTTTCATCCATGGGCATAGAAGACATTATCTCATGAAATATGAAAACTAGAAACAATAATATTGTGCTACGCTCTGATCAGAAGTGAGTATGAAGCATTAGTTGGAATTGTCAGAAACACTTAATAGTGTTGTTTTAAGCTTTAATTTCATTATGACTATGCATAGGAACTGGTCTTGTCAATCTTAAACCAACAGATTTGTGAAAAACAAAATCAACTTGACCAGTTATTGTGATAATGTGTCAAAATAAAGCTGGCATGCCAGAGAAACACATAATGAGATTTTTCTGTACCTAAATTATTTCCATTTGCTTATCAGACAAGCAGCACATGATACAATAGAGTTCTGGCAGTCAGCAGCGTACATGAAAAAGCTGTGTTTATCACTTGATAAAACATCTGCTGGTAGGGTTGTCAGCTGTCTGGATTTTGACCAGACTGTCTGGTTTTCTGACAAATTGTCGGGTGACAAATTTCTTTCAAAACCGGACACGTGAAGTCCGAGTTTTGTGCCACTGCCACAGTCTCAAGCGTTTCTCCCGAGTCCCATGCCATCTTTACTCTCCCCCCCCCCCCCATCCTTATTGCGTGCAGTCCCGGTGTGTTTTTTTTAAGGGTGTTCTACTTTAAGAAACCCTTTACATCTGGTTGCACTGTCACAGAAGAAGACGAAATTGTTTATATGACGTTTTCAACTTCCGCATGGTGGAATTTGAATTCCAGTCTCCACTCCAGAAGATGTTTGGACTTTGCGTGGAGTGGACCACAATGAATGGTTGGATTGGACAGGACAAATCAGAGAGGTAGGTGTGTGTGTGAGGCTGCCATTGCTATGAAAAGGAGAGCAACTGAAATGCAATTAACTTAAGGGGAAGTTTTTTTTTTATATATAATTTGATCATTCAGAGGCCAGGAAACATTGTATGGTTGGTATCTTGTGTGTGTGTTGTACAGTCTAATTGTCATTGTATTGCATTGTATTGAATGCCTTTTGACAGACAATGTTTAGAAATGATGTACCGTTTTAGATTTGTGTTGTTTGTAAAGCTTGCTTTGGGCTTGCTTAGGAGTTTTTTTTCTTTTCATAAGTAGTTGCATTGTATAAAATCTAGGCTGCAGGCCTGCAGCAACACTGGCGGCCTGTGTTTTGCAGGAGGACTTGATGTTTGGAAGGTCGCTGTGTGTTGCCACTGAGCAGTGAAGTTTGTTTATTTTAGATGTACCCATTTTCTAGTTAACTTCAGCAGTAAAGCCACGTCGGAGAGGATACTTTACTGGAGTTAGAAGCAGCAATGATATTTTGCTGTAGAACATTTGTGATCTTGAGTTGGTAAGTGGGTTGATGTTGGTCGGAGTAACGTGGTATTGTTACTGCTTTCTCACCCTATCTTGTGTATGTTGTTTAAAGTGTGTTTGTTCTTTTGTCTGTATCTTAATTTTTTTTTATGGCGAACTTTTTGTTAACATTTAAAAACTATTAATTGTTGCTTAAAAGCAGCATATTTTAAAACATTGCATAATAACCAAAACAGGCATAGTTCTTGTCACTAGTTTGTAAATACTCTTTTTTGATACATAACCTTTCCTACCAAAAAGCTGCTTCAGCACTAGATTAGTATGGAATCAACACGTGATTATTATGAAATCAAGCCCTCAAATTCCAAGCCTTTTTCTTAGAGTTCAAAACTTTCTATAGTAAAGGTGAGCCTCTTTTTGTCACATTAAAAGGCTACATATTAAGCTGTATGACACAATTAAGTTATATTTTTTCACATTTCTAAGAAATGCTCATATTTTTGGATCATAGGCAGGAAAAAATAAGTTCAAATGACAAACTATTCAATGCTAACTAATCTCTTCTAGGTCTTGAACTTAATTTTGTAAAGCACTATAAATACAGTAAATCTTAATTTTTTGTAAGCAACTTTAAAATGCTTACATAAATGCTCAAGCAAAGGTAAACATAATCCACAACCACAACTGGCCACTTGGCCAGATGCATTTTCATTCAGCATGGCTTTCAATGCTGTTTCTGTGAATGAGAAATTTAAAGGCAGAGTAATTTTAATGCTAAGTCTGTTTTCATTGTGAGACTGTAATTGTTTTGTTTAGCAGTGGCTGAAAGCAGGCATCCAGAACAGAAAAAGAGGATGTTCCCATTAGCTGATGTCACAGTGATGTCATAAAATGTGTGGAGCATGGATGGGAGGTTGGAATAATGGTTAAGGTGTTTACCTGACAGACCCAAGGTGCAGGGTGTGATTCTCCCATGGGGTAATTGGCTAGGCTTAAAATGGCCCACAAAGGCAGTTAGCCTAGTACTAATCTATGAACCTAAGACACAATCTGACAAAGATATCAAGTGAAAAAAAATGGGAGAGGGGGTGGGAATGGGTGGAGTTGTGGTGATGCGAGAGGCGTGACCTTAGTCCAGTTTTAGCCACAAAGAAAGCTGGCAGCCCTATCTGCTGGCTCCAATATATAGACAGTGGCCTGATTCCAAAAGACTTGCTCTCAGTGAAAGTTACCACATACACTGAGAGCAGCTATTTTGGAATCTGCTCCCTGTAGTAGGTCTGTTTATAGATAGACCTTACACCAAAGTAAGTCACTTGCACTGAGAGCAGATCTTTCAGAATTAGGGCAGATTTACATTGGGAGTAACTCTTTTGGAATTTGGCCTGATAAAACAACAAGTTCTGCTTAAAAAGAGGCCAAAATAACAAGACTTCTACAAAATACATCTTATGACTAAACTGTGGTAAAAAAATGTTTTCTACAAAGAGATTGTCTCCATTGTGCATAAACCATAGTTACATTATGCATGGCTTGTTTGAACCAAGCTGAACTGAGGCGAGTGTCCTGCGCTAATTCTGCTGACTCTCAAGCTCCAGAGATGCTACAAAGAAAAAAAAAACTAAGTGCTTTTTTAATCTTATTACAGCTACTATTGCACTTCTATTTTGTTATGGCTAACTGTTGCCTTTTTCTGAACTGCTCTGTATTTGTGAATGTGTCGCTAAACAGCTTAGACTGCATTTAATTTCTTTTGCTGTTTTTATTAACAAAACAGATTTTAGTTCTGTGCAGTGCTGTGTACCATGGTTCTCTTTGCTAGAATCCATTCCTGCTGTTTACCTGCTTGTAGTGCTGGTAATAGCCTTAGCATAGCCTGAACACAGAGGTGCTGCATCCAAAGCAATTTATCTAAACCTAGGGGTTCCTCTGTATCACCTGGTGTTGGTGGTGGCCTGCTTGCACCCTAGTGAGCGTAGCTGTGCTGGTTGTAACCTGTCCAGGCATACGGTGATTGGCTAAAAGCCTAGGGAGTAGGTAGATTGTACAAACACAGCTGTTTTACTGTACTTCTGTTCTCCTGGTATTTAAACTGGCTTGCACATTGCATAGTGGCACCTAGCTACAGTAAACCATTTGCATTGCATTATTTCTGCAAATTTCCCCTTAACATCTCCTGTGAAATCCTGAGGTAGTACTGCCCTAGCTGTGCTGGTTGTAACCTATCCAGGCATACGGTGATTGGCTAAAAGCCTAGGGAGTAGGTAGATTGTACAAACACGGCTGTTTTACTGTACTTCTGTTCTCCTGGCATTTAAACTGGCTTGCACGTTGCATATTGGCACCTAGCTACAGTAAACCATTTGCATTGCATTATTTCTGCAAATTTCCCCTTAACATCTCCTGTGAAATCCTGAGGTAGTACTGCCCCTCCCACTGGTACAAACACTAGTTCAGCCTCTAACACCCACTTAGCAGTATCCTCTTACCCTCTTATTATATCTCTTCAGCCTCAAATCCACTACATCTCCTTAGCCCCAATCCAGGTTCTACCAAGCCTGAACATGCAATTCCCCACAGTTTCTCCAGCTAGCCTGGTCGAGATGGGCATCATGTGGTAGTGTAGCAACTGCCTCATGTACACAGACAACCTGCTGCTCTAAGCACCATAAGACACATTCTGTAAGAGATGTAGCTACATAACCAACCCTGAAATCAGGCTCTCTCACACACTAACCAATTCACCTGACAAGCGGGTGGTGGACACATAGACACCACACCTCACACATCACCCACACCCATAAAACATATGCACAACACTCAACCCTACATTTATGGAGGTTCTCACCAGAAATATGCCCAAACACAAGAGACCTCCAAAGCATCAGCACAAAAACACCCCACAGCGCAACTCACATAAACCACACACCAGTGTCTCACAACCTCCCAGGACAAACAACAAACCCAACTTCTTAGTCATTGGTGATTCGATAATGAGACACACAGATGTGCCAATCACCAGGCTGGATAAGGAGAATGTCGCAGTGAGTTGCTTGTCAGGATCCAGAATCCACCATATCACAAATGCACTCAAGTCTCTCAGCTGCAAGTATAGTAATGACTCGGTCATTGTACACAGTGTGAATGACCTAAGCTGTACCTCTCTGTACTATATAAAGAGACAAATGATCCGGCTCATGGAATATGTGTCCCAGGCAGGTATATCCCTAGCCTTAAGCATCATCTTACCATCACCCATAATGATGCCTCAATACAAACAAAAAAATGATTGACTTCAATAATTGGCTTAGCATCTGGTGTCATTTGAAGGGGAGGCAGTACTTGACAAACTAGGATGAGATGGTTGATAGGCCTCGATGCTTCGCCAGAGTAAGCCTTCATCTGTCCCCACTGGGCTTCCGACTACTGGAAAAGGCTATTGCCTCCCCCATAGTGCCTTTTTTTAGGCAAAGTCATGAGAAAAAAATTATCAGTGTAAAGAATACATCAAAATACAATTTAAAGGTCATGCTGCTTAATGCTAGGAGCCTCTCAACATAACTGCACTCACTGGATGCATATCTAACCCTGGAAGATGCAGATGTGTGTGCTGTCACAGAAACCTGGTTTAAATCAGCTGAGAGCACCTCAGCCATACCTGGCTACTCATCCTTACACACTTTCAGACCCCAAACAGAGGGCCTAAAAACTAGAGGCAGTGGAGTATCTATATATATTAAGGACAAACACCCCTCCAGGCTGATCAAACAGCATGATGCACAGGAGACACTCCAGGTGCAGCTAACTGCAAACGAGACACCCATCTTTGTCATAGTCAGCTAAAGAACCCCGTCCATGAATCAAGATACCCACTCCACCTACCTGGTCCTACTTGAATCTATAAAGATTCAGTCTTGCACTCTGATCCTGGGTGACTTCAATTATCTATCCATAGACTGGAGAAACTACGCTAGCCAAGCCTCATTTGCTCAGAGATTTTTGGACTTTGTCATCTCCAGTGCTCTAGACCAGCTAGTAATCACCCCTATGAGATGCGAGAATATCTTGGACCTGGTATTGACAAACTTGGGTAAACACTGTAATACTCCTACAGTGTCACCTTCTCTCGTGAATCTGACCACCAAACAGTCACCCTCATAGTCAGTGTCACCTCTCCACCCCCTCCAGCTGCAATCAGACAAAAAACTTTACTAAAACTAACTATAACCACCTATGGGCAGGTGTAAGCAACTTTGTATCTCCCACCTCAATTGAAGTTATAGTCACTGATGCAGAGACTTACACCAGGGCACTTTAGAAGCACCTATACAGCTGCATAGATACAACTATACTGGAAAAAAACAAAACTGCCTTCTCAAGAAGAAGCAAACCTGTCTGGTGGACTTCTGCTATTAATAGACTTTATAATAAAAGGAAAAAGCTGCTATCCAAGAGCAGGAAGGGGAAAGCACCAACTTGGAAGCTCACCGTCCTAAACCTTAACAAGCAAATAAGGTCACTCATGAGATCCTCCAAACTACGACTATGAGTACAAGCTGGCCTCCTCAACAAAGGACAATCATAAGGTCTTCTTTAGCTATGTCCGCAACCTTAAGAACAAGCAACAGCTCTGCACTGAACTTGTGGTCAATGGCATTACATACACTAAAGCCAAGGAACGAGCTAACCTACTTGCAGACAGGTTTAGTGAAAACTTTACCATTCTGTCCCACCCAAAAGTAAATCAAGACCTCCTCATCACCAGCTCCCCACCAAGTATCTTCAATGAGCAGATCCTAAATGCCCCTTCAAAGGTGCTGACTTTGGGAATATGTCATAATTCTTGGCTAGGCTTGAAATGGCCTCATGGCCATTAGCCTAGTAACATCCTATGATTGTATGATCCTATGATCCTATGAAGGTTAATTGGACAACAGTATTATTATACAAAATAACTAGATAAGTACTATACAAGTTGCCTGCATGAGTTATTTACAAAGAAAGCATTATGTGCTTCATGAGTCATAAGGAAATATTTCTTTTCCACGAGGTTAGTACCTTATTTGGTATTAAATGATGGAGTACCAGACAGGAAATGTTACACTAGGACCACAAACAAAACTCAGTAGAAAAAAAAAAACATTCAGTTTTATTGAACAGTTTAGTGCTTCTGTCTGGGTATTCACAGATGATAGCTGTGAACCACTTATGGTTCTGCATTGCCAACATTACTATCTAAAGCAGGTTGTCACTGATAATACTTCAGCCATCTCCTGAAAACCATCATCACCTTCTGCTGCTGGAGGGTCTAGAAGGTGGTGTAACACAGCCATAAAGTTGGGATGTTGTACATAGTCATGTTATAAAGCATGGCACATATTCCATACATCTTGCTGGATGTCTTAAGGGTTGTACTATTGTGTTGTCTGTGTGCACAAAGATGACTGTAACTCAGAATGCCTTCCCTCTTGTGTTGTAATGAAGTAATGTTGTAAGTATTTCAGCAGACCATGCACTGACCATAATAGCCAAATATACATCTTGCTGGATGTCTTGGAGCGTATAACGTAGAGACTCATCAGACATATCCAGACAATAAAACTGGGCCTTCATCATCCTATACAAATGTACAATGATTTTACTTTTCAAAACATGGGCAATACTGCAGAAGCATAGCTACTAAGGGGTGAGATGGGCAACTGCCCTAGGCACAAAGTGTTGAGGGGCATGATCAGACAATCCTGATCCCTGTTTAATGCATACCAGCTTGTAAAAGCTAGTATTGTATTTGCAGTCAGATCTGAGTGCAGTAGCATTCTTGTGTGGTCTAAACTGTAGCATTTTGATACAGTTTAAAGCATTTTATTAAATAAAACCTAAGTGCTGTGGTACTGCAGAGTATAAACTGCAGTAACTGCTTGCTACTGTTTAAAAGTTAAAATAACAAAACCAATTTTCTTTTAAGTAAAACCTGAGTGCTGTAGTGCTCTGTGCAGGGTATAAACTGCAGGAACTGCTTGGTATGTTTTTAGCAAGCAGTGTGCTATACTTTAGAAGAAAAATATATTTTTTTCCTTTTTTTCCTAATTAAAATGAGAGAAAGGAAGGTCAGGAGCAGAGCATAGAGATAGTACCTAATTGGATCCTGCATTTCAGGAACCCCAGGTACCTGATTGCATACTATTTTTTTTTTTGCTCTTCTATGGAAGAGCTGGGACAAGAGGAAGGGGGAATGCATCTTTGTGTGTGTGTGTGTGTGTGTGTGTGTGTGTGTGTGTGTGTGTGTGTGTGTGTGTGTGTGTGTGTGTGTGTGTGTGTGTGTGTGTGTGCATGTGCGTGCATGCATGTGTGTGTGTGTGTGTGTGTGTGTGTGTGTGTGTGTGTGTGTGTGTATATATATATATATATATATATATATATATATATATAGATAGATAGATAGATATATGGGTCTACTGCTCTACATCGAAAGAACACTTCTTCGAAATAGAGCAGGAGACCCACATTTCAGCGAAAGTTCACTTCAATGAAAGTGCACTTTTGCTGAAGTCTTGTTCCTCGGGTGACCCAAAAAAAAAAACACTGAAACATGTTTTTGCACCCCCCATGTGGGGGCTTGTGCCCTCCCACACCCCCCTACTTAAATATACCAACTCTGAGATCGCACTACAGCGGAGAAAAGGGAATGTTCCCATTCCATGCTGTAGTGTGACTGCCGAACTTAATGTTTGAAGTTTCACTACTTCAAAAAAGTGGACTCAGTGAATGGGTTCGAAGAAGTGAAACTTCGAACATCTGCATGGATCCCATTTTTTTGCAATATATTGCTGCTGAAAACAAAATGACCATCAACACAGGGTGGTGATTGGACCACCATATCTCTACAGGTAGCTGTGGTGGCACCACCACAGGCATCACAGATACTCAGCACCTCTGGGTTATAAGCTGACACCACTGTCTCCACAAATATTACACTGCCTGTCCCAACTGCATCAGGTAGCTCTGCCCCAGCTGCTGGTGCAATGGTACACTCCAGGAGCAGTACTAGCAGAGGTGGTGATTTTGTCACCAGTCATGAGCTGACAGGGTTGGATGATGTATTAATGGAGAGGGGCCACAGTACCTGAAACAGCAGGGTTGAAAAGGTCCTGTTTCTTATTGCCAAATCAATGCCATGTCTCACACTGACTAAAGTAACTGGCAAAGGAGACAATGATGACAGTCTTGAGAGTGACGACAAGATCCTCACTGTTCTCAAGCTGTATGTGGATGCAAGTCTGATGTCCCCTACTTTTCCGTGATGATGGTGTTCCCCCACCTTTTGTTTCCATCTCAATCTCCATCCCAGCATGTCCTGTATGTCTGTACATGCTACCTAACCTACCCTACCTACCTCACCCTCTCATTCCTAAGCACATTCCCAAACATTCCTCAGTATTCAAAAAAAAAAGACACCTGTCCCACAAAAAATGATGCCAGTACATAGCTCTCCAGTTTGCGTATGTGTCATCTTGATGCACTTGATTTGGTCCAATTAGCCATACAGCATTATTCTGTTGTAAACCATCACTGGTTTGATGACTTTTCAAAATCAAGAAATGGTGTGTACAATTCTCCATTTATGTTGTGAAGAAGTGGACAGCTATGGTGCTCTTCCACTACCTTCCTGCAAATTCTTGTATTTTTTCCCATGTCCTACCATTTGAGTGCTCCTCCCACTAATTTTCACCACTGCCCTACCAAACCATTTTTCACACATTTAGTCTGGTCAAAAATAGAATCACACACAATAGACATGGCCAGAAATGGCCCATCAATAAGCCTTCACTTTTTGTGCTATTTGTGTGGAGCTTGGCATTAAGCACAAGTTCTGACTGACAGTGAATGCCGTTACATACTATGGCAAAAACTAGTGAGTTTTTGCCATGATTCACACTAGTCTATTTGCCTTCATGCAAATGTTCTTAAATTTGTTGTTTTATAAAAATACAGAAAATAGGCAGAGTAAAAGCACTACTTTGAAACAATTACCCTAACAGTTCTCAGGCTGATGAATGTAATGAACTAGATGCTCTTATGCGATGTGTTAAGATAATTTTCCTTTTTGCAGACTGATGTTTTCACTCTATCAAGAGTTCAGTTATGGCTGTATGTCAAATTATTGTTACAGATCATTTTATGTTCCCACCGTATGTTTAACTACAAACATTTGTATTTTCTCAGTTATAACATATCACTAACATAGCATTTGATAGTGCAACAAGAAAGCATTTGCAAAAACATTCCATCCCCAACCGGGAACCATTACAAACCATCCTTATCCTGCTTATATCGTAATCTTGTTTCTACTCTCCTGCCTCTTCTTGCTCCTTATAGCAAACACTTTATTGTAATAATGAGGAAACACCTAAGAGTAACAAACCATAAAGATGGTTCTAAATGTCCCATGAACAAAAGTCTTGGTATTATTTCTCTATATATATATCTTCATAGGTTCATAGGTTCATACTAGGCTATCTGCCCGAGGGCATTTACAAGCCTAGCCCATAGTTTTGTGGCTTACGCCACCCCTTTAGTATGGGGAACTATACCCATTATTTTGCTGTGCCTCTGTTGAGCAGTGACACTGAGGTAATCCCTGGGGTATATCTGCGATCTCCCATCCATTGGTCAAGATTTCTCTTGAACAAGGCCAGCGAGGTGCTCTGCCTCACATATACCGGGATTTTATTCCACAGCATAGGGAGTCTTTGGGTGATGAATCTATCCCTCCAGCACGTCCTATTAATAGCCGTGTCGAGGTTTAAGTCTCCCGCCCTTGTGGCTCTGACGGATCTAGATTTTTTGAGGTGAAGCATATTCATCAAATCTGGGTTTGACATGGCCTTGTATGTTAGGCAAAGGTCACCTCTGTGCAAGCGGTATGCGTCTGAATAGAGCTGGAGTTCTTTCAGTCGAGCAGCATAGGACAGATGTTTGAGACCCTTTATCCTTTTGGTGAGGAACTTTTGTGGCCACTCCAGCTGCTGCAAGTGTCGGGTCAGATACATTCCGAATGGGGCATTGTACTCAATCATTGGTCTGATGAGTGATGAGTATAGGGAGACTATGACCTCCCTTGATCTAGATGAGAATCCCTTCATGATAAGGTGGGCAATGTAGAAGGTCTTCCTAACTACTTTAGCTACATGGGTGTCGAATGACAGACTACTATCAACCTGGGTCCCCAGGTCCCTGATAACTTCTTCTGTACTCAGTGGATTGCCACCTATTTGGTAGCTAGGGGTAACCTTGTTTTTCCCGAAGGGTATGACTATGCATTTTTTGGCATTTAACTTTAGGCCATGGCTCTGGCACCAGTTATCCGTTTCTGTGAGACCCTTCTGAAGGATATCTGTGTCAGATGTGTTTTCTACTATGGCGCCCAGTTTGCAGTCATCTGCAAACTTTGTCAGCCATAACCCTCCTGTGTTTGCTTGTACTTCGGAAAAGTAGATGCCAAACAAGAGTGGGCCCAGGACTGAGCCCTGTAAAATAGTTGTGCCTATACATAGGATTATAGGTTAGTACTAAGCTAACTGCCCTTGCGAGCTATTTTAAGCCTAGCCATTTATCCCTTGTGAGACTCAAACTCTGCACCTTGTGTTTGTGAGGCAAACACCTTAACCATTAGGCCACCCTCCCAACCCCTATCTCAGTTTCTATCTCTCTATCCTTCTGCATCAGCAAGGTGTCACTGTTAATTCAATTGTTATTTAAACTGTGTGGATTAGGAGCTCTTTTGTGGCATGTTCAGATAATTCTCAGATCTATACACTGACTTTTGCATATTTTCAAAGGTTCTAATACAGATAAATATCAAAAATGTTAAACTGTTATTGCCTGTTATTATTGCAGTATTTTATGTGTAGCTGTTGACTGCATATTGTTTCAAGCTACCGTTATCTTGCTTCTGTCATAATGTACTTGCTCCCTGCCTCCATCTCCCCCTCTCTATGTCTCTTCTATTTCTGTATCATCAGTTTGTCTCCTCAGCATTGGCTCAATGCCTGCCACAGAGCAGCACCTGTACCTTAGGGGGAATGAAAGTGCACAACATATGGCAAAATCTTTTGAGTTTTTGTCCTTGGCCAAATTGCTTAGGGGGTCTATATTACCATGTTGACAGGGTTGTTCCTTGAATGCCTTTACATCGACACATGTACACCAAAATACCTAAATGTTGAATGGCCACAAAAAACAAAACAAACCAACAGACACAATGAAGTGGGGGGCTTCACCCCACACACCACCTGATGTGGGGGACTGTGCCCCCCATACCCTCTCTACTTAAATATACCAATTCTGAGATCACACTACAGTGGAGGAAATGGCAAATTCTCAACAACGACCCAGCAATTTTTGTCCCTGAGAGAAAAATCACTTTTGTGGCCATTCAACATTTAGGTATTTCAGTGCACATGTCAATACGACCATTCAATGAACAGCCCTGTCGACATGGTAATATAGACCCTGTTCAGGTGCCCTTCATGCTACTGTGCTTAACTTTTCTGCACTACGGGCAGTCAGGCTAATCTTCTCTTGAACAGGCTGAACAGTTGCATCTACACCAGGTAGGTTATACTGATTTCAAATATCTTAAGGAAGCTTTCTGCACTGGATCATTTATTATGTTGCTGGTTGTTGTGTATACTTTATGTAATGTTAAAATCATTACTGAGATGAACCCTGATGCCTACATTCTTCTTTACCACACTGTTTTATGACTGTTCCTTCAAACAAGTAAAATTAAGGTGTGAAGTAACATTCACTATTTGGTAAGTTGACATAATTCACACACCTGTACAATGCTTTTCCTTGGCATATGGTCAAGGGTTCAAATCCAGAAATATGTGAAAGTCATATTTCCTGTTTTATTGTTATTACTATTATGTGTGTAAGTGTGGTTCACCTCTGTTATTAACACACCATTATCCTGCTTATGTCTTCATCATTTTTCTAGTTTTTGACCCGTAGTTGCTTCCTATTGGAAATATTTTATTGTACATAACATGACAGATTACCTATCAAAAAAACATAACAGTAACATACACAAAGATGTTAAAAAATGGCCCAGAAAAATGTAACATTCTTTTTCTCTATCCTTGCCTCCGTGTTTCTATCTGTTCTCACTTCTGTAGCATCCTTTTTTACTGTTTCATATTTATTATTCTACTGGAAGTAATGTATACATTATTGATTTTTGTCATGTGTGCAATGAAGACTAATACATACATTATCTTTTGTTTCAATCTGTCAGATTTGAAGTTTGTGAAGTAGGACTTCCTATGTGGTGTGGTTAGATAATACTCACTTTTCTAGATTTGTTTTGGAATACTGTCAAGGTCCAAATGCAGATGGCTGCCAAAGTGTTTTAAATGTTTTATATGACTACTTTGTGTGTCACTGCTGGTTACATGTTTTTAGCACATCATTATCCTGCTGCTGGGTTAATCTGCTTACACCCTATTGGGTGCACTGTCTTGTACAGATCACGACTGAATACTTACGATGACAAATCAAAGAGTAACACAGCACAAGTATTTGCAGAAATGGACCATAACCTAATCTTTTAGTATGTCTATATGTGTATCCCTATCTCCAAATGTCCCATTTTACCCACCCAATCTGTGTCATCAGATAAACCTCATTGATTCAAAATGTTTCTATAAGTCATGATTCCACCAGCAATAACATGCTTGGTCCCTCATGTGTTTTATAATTAACCTGTATCATACATATGAGTGAAAATTGTAATTGTCATGACAAAATGTCTAAATCATGACACATGAATCATGATCATAACACATATTCTGTATTCTATAAGATTCAAACATGGTTGTTATGTATATGCTGCTTATTTGCATGAAGTTTGGGATGGAGCACCATAGACTACTGCTAATTCCTATTCTAAGTGCAACACCTCAAGATATGGTTACACATGAGCTAATGCTTTGCCATCAGCTAAGCAAATGAGATTGACAGTGGCTAGCTTCAGGGAAAAAAAAATTACAACAAAGAATTATGTGAGCAGGTTGTACAACTTCTGTATATGTTAATGAAATTTTGAAACCAAGGCATCTGGAATTCATAGTGATGTTGACTCAATTAATTTAGTTTGTTAATGTATGTCTGTACTCAAACAGTTGCACTTGCAACTTTGTTACAATGGTGCGTGACCTGTTCACCCATAATCCATCAGTGTTATACAGAAGTACAGTGTTATATTTAGGAAGCATCTGTTTGTATTTTCAATATACAATGTGCAACCAGGAGCCAATACACCTGAGAGTGACACAATAAATGTTTTCTATTTGCATGCAAGCATCCCGGGATGAACTGTCATGAATGATCCAATGTTTAACAGTTGTGATTGTCATTGACGCATCATAATGTGAAACAAGTAGATATCACTCACAGTAATGCAATGTTCATAAATGACAGCATGTAGCTGTTATCAGAGAAGTATGTCATTACATTGGATAAGCAAAGTTAAATGATGCTGGCCTATCCAGACACATGGGTTTGTTCCAAACCTGTGATGTCAAGTACGGGTCTATATTATAATATTGAAGTCTTAAAACTTGGAATGCTATAATATCGAACCCTATGCATCGAACGCTGAAAATAGTGAAGCTGCAGAATATCGAATACTTTCCTAGGGGAAGTATTCAGTGGTCCATTTATGCAGCTTCGCTATTTTTTTCGACTGTGGAGAGAAGGTTACGGACCGGATTAAGGTAAGTTTGTGAATAAAGGTGAGTGTGCGATAGGGACCTTAAGGTCAGGGAGTGGGTAAGGTGAGTGTGCGATAGGGACTTTAGGGTTAAGGAGCAGGTAAGGTGAGTGTGTGATAGGGACTTTAGGGTTAGGGAGCGGGTAAGGTGAGTGTGCGATAGAAACTTTAGGGTTTGGGAGCGAGTAATGCGAGTGTGCGGTAGTTATGGACCTTAGGGTTAGGGTTGGATTAAGGTAAGTGGAAAGCTAGTAGCGTATCTATGGTTTAGTGTAGGGGTTTGTGAAGTGTATGTGTGTGGATTATTTAGTTTGGTGTGCTTGTGTTGTGTGCATGTTTGTCGGAACAGCAAATTTTTTCCCTAGGAAAAAAATTTACTATTCTGACTGTTCGATTTTATGGTGTTTCGATCGAATGGGTTCAATATTATAGCATTCAAAGTTTTAAGACTTCGATGTTATAATATAAACCCGTCCAGTACCTGATCTTCAAAACAGTGAAGCTTTCATACTTACAAACATGCATTTTCACATTTTTAAAGTCAGACTTCACCTGTGGTACTTACAATTCATACTGTGTTCTCTGGATCGTGTAACTATTAGGTAGGTGGTTAAAATCTTACAGTGATGAATGTGTGTGTGTGTGTGTGTGTGTGTGTGTGTGTGTGTGTGTGTGTGTGTGTGTGTGTGTGTGTGTGTGTGTGTGTGGTTCTATGTCAGATAAGTAGAACGTCAACAACAGATGTACTGTGTCCACTGCCACACAGAAGAAACCTTTAACTTTAGAGACAGATCTCTCAGCGTTTATCCCAAGATCATCATAAAGTGTGAGTGGGCCTGTGTTAGGACACTTTCCTATGTGTTTTTGTGTTGTTACTTGCTGCTATGGAGGTGTTTACAGTAATTTCTTGTGAGCACGCCAGGTATAATCATTTAGTAGATGCACTCCATTTACAAACAGAGACCTTGAACAAACCTTGAACCAACAAAATGTCATCAGATTTGTTGTCATTTGTCACTTGTGTATTTTAAGAGCTACTATATTACTCTTTAGGATTTACATGACTATACAACAATTCCTTGTAAATACATGTTTAAAGGTAATATACCCCCTTTGTTATGGCTGCAAATAACAACTGACAGTAGCTGTAGGGTTAATTTCTTCTTGTTTATTCCTGATGAAGTGGTGAATACAGCAGTACTGTTGGTTAACATTCTTACATCCCTTTGTATATGTATATATATATATATATATATATATATATATATATATATATATATATATATATGTGTGTGTGTGTGTGTGTGTGTGTGTGTATGTATATATATATGTATCATATTCAATAACTGCAGTCTAGGCAATAAGACCATAATGGAATAACTGCAGTCTATGCAAATAGACTATAATGTATCCACTGTCCTTGTTAACTGTTATTTCAGGTTAGCATGTTATTAACATTTATTTCACATTTACTCCCTTTGTTACACTGTTGGTTTTTGTCCCTTTCACATCCTTTTCATGTCCAATTTTATGTGCTTTTATGAATATGGAAGTATTTATGTTAAAAATGTTTCATTGTGACATAAACACATTTGTATTATCTTAGTCCATTTTCCCCAATTATCTTCTTTTCTTGTTTATTTCTGCACTAATCCTATTGCATTCTGTGTACACTCTCCTGTTTAATTTCCACTGCATTTTAATTATTTCATTCAACTTGCCCTTATTTCATAAAAGCTGCCTGTGCTTGCTTGCAAAATAGGTTCACCTACAAGCAAGCTGTTTGTTTACATTGCATGTGCAATCTTTTCATAGCTGCAAACACTTCTGCTGGCTAGAAAAGTGTGTGTGTAGATGTGTAAATGAGATGAACAACATGCATATTCAATAAATGCTACTGCTCATCACTCTAATGTACTTAAATTATGTAGGCTTTGGGCAAAGCTTACATGATTGTTAATGAATCCCAGGGGAGGTCTGATCTGTGGAGAGTTCCAGGTTGTAAGGATTCTAGGAAACTGAACTTGCTTCAAAATAATATTCTGTGAGCTTGGAGAATATTTCATTTAAGTGGATTAGTAGATGGAAATGATGACAGTGTGGAACAGTACTGAATACTGGCAGAAATTCAGCATAAGTGCAGATGAAAATGGTGCATTTCTGAAATTATGCACAATGCATACAAAAAAAGGAAGTTGTTGAGAAGCATGGAATATAAACAACCAGTGAAGACAGAAATACTGGATAAAGAGGGAAAAGTATCAGTATAAGGATATAAAACAAATAAGAAGAATGGGAACAACATAGCAAAACCTCAAAAAGGTAAATAAAGCAGAATAATGGCTGTGTGTTAACAGCTGGTCAGGAATACTGGGGCAGATAAGCATTGATGGGAGGCAGAACTTACCATTATGACAGTGGAGGAAATTGCTTCATGAGTAAATTAATAAATTGGGATGGGATAAATGTAGGCAGGGTAATGGGATTTATGGCTTTTACAAGAAATCCTGAAATAATGGCAAACGGTAGTTATTAGAAAAGTGGAAAATTGTTAACAAGAGGGTATTGAAGGAACAGCTGATATAATTACACAGGAAGATTCCATTGTATGTGATGTTAGCTAGTACAGAAGGAGACAGTAGATGAGTTTAGCTCATCTGGACATTGTGCCATATTTCATAATTGGCACAACAAATCAAGTGTTATTGGCAATAATCATAAAACAATTTAAGCCCATGTACTCGTAGACACAAGTACAATTGTTGAATATATGACTAAAATTAAATTCAAATTTGTAAAAACATCTTCCACCAAAAGAAAACAGTTGAGATCACATATCTCTGACAGTAAAAAAAAACATAGAATTATTCAAGGTGCAGGTCACATTGCACAACAAATCAAGTGTTATTGACAATAATAATAAATCAGATTGAGCCCATGTAATAGTGTACATGAGTATAATTGTTGAATATATGGCTAACATTAAATTCACATTTATAAAAACCTCTTCCACCAAAAGAAAACAGTTGAGATCACATATCACTGAACAATAACAAAAAAAAAAAATAGAATAATTCAAGGTGCAAGTCACATTGCACACTTCACAACCCTTGTGTCTCTAAATATACTCACTCAAATACTTCACAGCCTTGAAGCTCCATTGTTCCATGATCTTGTTTTATTCAATAGTCATATTTGAATGAATCATGGTAATCAGTGAAACCAAATTGATGATTTTCATTTCATCACTGTATAGCTCAGCTAAATGCAGGGAACCGCAGATTGCAAATCTGGCTGTGGCATCATACAACAAACAGTGGAATTTGGGGAGCTGTGCAGAAAAGCAGCATAATAACCTTTTCTTAGATGTTATCAATACTATAGGAAGTTTATTTATTTTTTTTTTATTTTACATTTGTTGACTGGGATAGTCCGACTGGATGCATGTCCATTTTCAGCGGAGGCCCGGGGAGAAAAGCTCCAAGGGTAAGCAGATACAGCATTACATGCCAGCATTACATATTACAAACAGACTATTTACAGAGATTACATAAGTAAGCAAGTTAAACAAGTTTCACAGGTTAGAGTTAATCCCAAGCGTAAATCAGGATTAAATTAAATTACACAGTAAGATGGTTAACAGATTTTTACACATGGCGCCCAGTTTGCAGTCATCTGCGAACTTGGTCAGCCACAGTCCTTCCGTGTTGGCCTGTACCTCTGAGAAATATATACTGAACAAGAGAGGTCCCAGGACTGAGCCTTGTGGGATGCCACTTGTAACTGGTTTGGAGTCTGACATGGCTCCAGCAATTCTAACCATGTGGGTTTCTGTCCTTGAGCCAGTTTGCAACCCATTTAGTGACATAGGGGTTTATATTTAAGCTGGTGAGCTTATGTATAATGCCCGAGTGGGGTATTGTATCGAAGGCTTTTGCAAGGTCCAGGTAGGCGGTCTGGGCCGTATTTTCCACAGGCTCGGGGCTTTGAAGGATTCCACCTTGGTTTTGAGGAGTGTGAAATTTGCTTTAGAGAAGTTTTTCACTGTGGTTTTCTGGGTAGGGGGTGGGGTCGGGATGTGAATATCCAGTGAGATTAGTTTATGGTCTGATCTTACCAATGAGGGACACACTTCTAGTCTGGAGCATAGAGTCCCCATGTTGGTGATGATCAGGTCCAGTATGTTTTCCCCTCTTGTGGGAGTGGTAACAAGTTGTTCCATAGCATTTGAGTTTATAAATTCTCTGAACCTTTGGGCTAGGGTGTTGGAGCTAGAGTAATGCTCCCAGTCTATGTTTGAGTAGTTGAAGTCGCCCAATATAATGGTGTTTGGAGAGACCTTCATATTTTCCAGTGTTCTCAGGAAGGCTGAGTGGGGTTCCTGGGTTTGGGATGGTGATCTGTAACAGGCTATAAACTGGAAGGCAGTTTTACCCACTGGTAGTTGCACATGGATAGTCTCTGATGCTTCGTGCTGTGCCACCAACCTGGAGATGTGGGTATCTCTGACGAATATTGATACTCCCCCTCCATTTGTGGTTCGGTTGAAGTTTTGGGGCCGAAAAGCATGGTATGAGGTATAACCTGGTAGTGCTGGGGTACTCTAGGGAGCCTTGAACCAGGTTTCTGTTACTGCACAGATATTGATGTTCTCCATGTTAAGGAGAGTTTCGAGTGCATGCATCTCTAGGTTTAGACTTCTGGCGTTGAGTAGCATTACTCTTACTTTCTTATCCCTTGTGATACCTATGGAGGTGGGTTTGTCTTTTGAGCCTTGCCTAAAAAAGGCACTATGGGGGAAGCAAGAGCCTTTACCAATATCTGAAAGCCCAGGGGTGACAGGTGCAAGCCGTCCCTAGCGAAGCATCGTGGCTTGTCGAGCATGTCATCCCAGGCTGACAGGCATTGGATCCCCTTTGAATGACACCAATACTTTAGCCAATTGTTGAAATTGATCATCTTGTCTTCATATTGTGGCATCATTCTTGGTGAGAGTAAGATGCTACTCAAGGTCAAGGTCATACCGGCCTGGGCTACATGCTCAGAGAGCTCCTCTATGTCTCTTTTCATGCACGGTGGTGATATTCACCCCAGCCCTGGCCCACCCGCTTCAGATACACATACTCCCTCTACTTGCAATCTAAGCTACAAACCTACAATTAATAGGCCAACTAACTCTCTCCTAACTTGTCATCTCAATATTAAAAGCATTAATAACAAGGTACATGAATTGCATGCACTTCTGGATGTCCACTCCCCTGAGATTCTCTGTTTATCTGAAACCTGGTTAAAACCTAACAGTACAGACAATGAAGTGTTACCACCTGGGTACAACATACATAGGCTGGATCGTGCTTCGAGGAAGGGGGGTGGGGTAGCTGTACTCTATAAATCTGAATTGAATGTCACCATAGATGTAATACAACCACCTCCGATTAATAACTCAGAGATTCTTGCCACCAAATTGCAACTTAATAAAAATAAATGCAGTAATATCATCTGTATGTACATACCCCCAGGTAACAATATATATACACTTGAAGACATCCTGCACTGGCTGTCATGTCACTACCCCCCCAAGAAACCCTACTACTTGGAGACTTTAACATAGACTGGGGCACCTGTTCCTTAGAATCCCCAACCACCCATATTAACCTGCATGCATTTACACAAATCATATCCACCCCTACCAAGATAGGTAAACCGAACCAAAAAGAAAGCATACTTGACTGGGTACTCATAAATAGTCACCTCCAACTATACACCTCTGGTACCCTCACTGATGGCCTAATCAATCACCTTCTCACATATGTAATTAAGCACAAAGCCAATGATTCCCAACAACCCTTACTCAGAAAGGTTAGAAACAATATAAACTTTGACCCTGCCAAATTCCAATAAGAACTAAACTCATGTAATTGGTCTATTCTAAAGCATCTCCCCTTAAAGGAAGCAGTAGCATACTTTAACAACAACTTCCTTGAGATCCTTGATTTGCATGCACCTGTTTGTTCAAAGAAAACAAAGGCAAAAACTGCGCATTGACTTTCTAAAGAGTCTAAACTCAAAATTACCCTTAGAAACAAAGCATGGGCTTTATGGCGTTCTTCTAAAGACCCCTAAGATCACATTAAATACAGGCATTCAAGGAACAAAACTAAAAAATCCATTTTACAAGACAAAAAACAATACTACTGTAATTTACAGACAGTAAATCAAAATAACCCTCAGAAGTTTTGGGCAGGTTTAAATAATCTACTACTTCCTGGACAAACTTCAACCACAATCCCTGCTACTACTATTGATAAAACCCCTGAAGATGTTTCTGACAGTTTTAATTGATTCTTTACTGAGACAATTTAAGCCCTAGCTAGCTAACTACCTCCTATCTCCCCTGGTCCTTAAAGTAGCACCCCTAGAAACCTACTCACATTCAACTTCCAACCAGTCACCACTTCACTTATCCGTACCTTGATCAAAAAATTAAAACCCACTACACTTTCTGCTGATCAACTCACTGCCGAGTACCTACAAAAATCAGCTGATGCTATTGCTTACCCCGTCTCAATACTAATCAATCAAACCATAGTAGAAGCTAAAATTCCCTCCATCTGGAAAATATCCTATGTAATCCCACTTCACAAAGGAGGCAGCTCTACTGAATTCTCCAATTATAGGCCAATAGCTATACTCTCTCCACTTGCAAAGATTATGGAAAAATGTATTCACAGACAGCTCATGCAGCACCTAATCCAGAATCACCTTATGGCAGACACTCAGCATGGCTTCCGTCCTCATCACAGCACTACTTCAGCCCTCCTAGCCTTTACCAACACCATAAACCATAATCGCAACAATAATTATATATCCTCAGCTCTCTTCTTGGATCTTTCCAAGGCATTCGATATGGTTGATCACCAACTTTTAATCCACACCCTGCAAATATTCTGTCTAGATACTAAAGCCCTTCAACGGTTTCAATCCTACCTGAATGGTCAATAGCAGGCTGTCCTCTGGCAGAACAAACTCTCTAACCTTCTACCTAACACCTTTGGAGTACCACAAGGTTCTATTCTAGGGCCCTTGCTGTTCTCCATCTTCATTAACGATCTTTATACTGTCATCCTAAAAGTCAGCTGTATCCAATATGCTGATGACTCTACTCTGATTTGCTCGGCCACATCTCCAGCTACCCAGCCCACCTTTAATACAATAGAAAACTGGCTTTCTGAACGTTGTCTGATCCTAAATCCCAAAAAAACTAAAATGCTGTTATTTTCACCAACATGTAGGTCTACCACTTTCACCTTTACCATAAATTCAAATGATGGCACAATAATCTCCCCTGACCTCTCTACAAAACTATTAGGTGTCATCATAGATAATAATCTAAAATTTGACCTACATGTTAACCAAACTATCAAAACCATCAATAAAAAACTAGGGTGACTATATAGAATAAAAGCCTTCCTAACCCCTCCAGCTAAAATTGCCATAGCTCGCTCTCACCTTCTTTCAACCCTTCTGTATGCATCCTCTCTACTCTCGAATTTAAACAAGACTGTCCTTAACAAACTCTCAACTTGCTACAAACACATTGCCAGGTTTGCCACTGGGCTGCCATTTAGGACACATCATTGCATCAATCTAAACCAGCTTGGGTGTCTTGAACTACCCAGCCTAATCCAGTATAACTAACTGATTATGGCCTATAAAATCCTCTATAATCCGGACAATACTCCTGCTCTTAAAAATATTATCACCCCCTATAACAATCCTAGACCGCTTCAATCCTCTAACAAACTATTAATTCAGACTAGCAAAATTAATAACACAGCCGGTGACTACCTCTTTGCAAACTCTGTAAGTAGATCCTGGAACTTTCTTCCAGCTGATATTATCTTACTTTCCACCTTAGGTCAATTTAAAACTAGACTCAAACAACATTTGTCACTTAACTGGCTATGTCACTGTATCAAGCCTGGTTAACTCTCTAGCCGACACAAGCATCCTCCAAAAAGGCCTCATAGAAACAGACAACTGGTGCCAGAGCCATGGCCTCAAGCTAAATGCCAAAAAGTGTATAGTCATCCCTTTTGGCAAAAACAAAGTGCCCACAAATTACCACATAGGTGATAATCCATTAAGTACAGAAGAAGTAATTAGGGACCTGGGGGCCCAAGTTGATAGCAATCTCTCATTTGACAACCACGTGGCCAAAGTGGTTAGAAAAACATTTTATATAGCCCACCTAATCATGAAGGGATTCACATCTAGATCAGGGGAGGTCATCGTGCCTCTTTACTCATCCCTCATCAGGCCCATAATTGAGTACAATGCCCCTTTTGGGATGTACCTTACCAGACACCTGCAGCAACTGGAAAGACCCCAGAGGTACCTCACCAAGAGGATCAAAGGGCTCAAACAGTTGCCATATGCTGCCTGGTTAAAGAAACTCCAGCTCTACTCAGTGGCATACCGCCTGCTCAGAGGCGATCTGTGCCTGATGTATAAAGCCATGTCCAACCTGGAATTAATGGACATGCTGCACCTCAGAAAATCCAAATCCCATTGAGCTACGCGCTCGAGAGACTTGAACCTCAGCACTGAAATAAATAGGACATGCTGGAGGGACAGATTCATAACCCAGAGGCTCCCTTCATTCTGGAATAAAATCCCAGTCCAGGTTAGGCAGAGTCCCTCTTGATGAATGGATGGGAGATCGTAGGTTTACCCCGGGTATCACTTCTGTGTCACTGTTATACAGAGGCACAGTATACTAACCTCGAAAAAGGGCATAGCAAAATTAATTTAAAATGGGTGGTGAAAGCCAGACACACTCTGGCTAGGCTTATAAATGCCCTAGGGCAGATAGCCTAGTATGAACCTATGAACCAATGAACCTAAGTATTAGGTTAAGTCTATACTTGATGATGAACTTCAGGAATGTGTTTATTAGTGTGTGGTAGTGTTTGGATCTAGAGCTAATGTGCCTGGGGATGGGATGTTGATAGACTGAACAAGATGTTGGATAGGACTTGGTACTGTAAGTATAGTTGAAGGTGGGAGGATTTACAGCTGGGGTGATAGTATGGCCTTTCGGGACCTGAAGTCCCATGAGAAACTGGTTTTTATACAAGGTAAGGAGGTATGGTGTGAACAAGAGGGGTAGTAAAGAGGAGTATATCATTATCTGTGATTCAGCTAGTGAGTTAAGGAACTATTTTACCTGGTGATGCAACACCAGAAGATAGAGTGGTGAGGGAAAGGTACTGGAAGGGGGATGGGAGAATGCCAGATGAAAGCTAATAGGTGCTATTGAAATGTAGGTAGAAGAATGGGGGTGGGAGGAATTATCCCAGATGAAAGCAGATAGGATCTAGAAAGTGGGGGAGTGGCTATAGTACTATAAATTTAGAGGTACTGGGGGCGGGAGGAAATTGGGGGCAGGGAGGGGAGTGAAGAGAGCCTGAGCACAGCGAGCATGAACGTAGCAGGGCTATTGCACTTTACAAGGTTTCCTAAGGTGTCCTAAAGCTATAAGATAAGTATTATATTTCTTAATGTAAGAGTCAGTTCACTTAAGTTACAGGGAAAGGAGGCAAACACTCAAGTAGAAAAAGAGCCCTATGGCTGACCAAAATGATGACCTGCTTAATTACACAGCACTGTAAGTGAAAGCTTAACAAATGCTTTTTGCGTGCAACCTACTCTGCTTAAATGCTGAGAGAAACTGTTTGCAGTCCTGTAGACTCCGTTTTGTAGGGAACTGTAGAGTTCAGCTAGGAAAAGAGAAAATCTGAGATTCTAGGGTAAGCATGAAGGCAACAACAGGCAGTTATTTTATAATAATACATTCAGAAAGGTTTGATGGTGGGGGGGTAAAGTAGCATACTTCAGAATGAACTAAGATTTATAGCTAAGAAACCTAAGCAAGAGAGCAATGCAGTAAATAAACACTTGCCAGATTTTCAAGATATACCAGAAAAACTAAATCAATTGTTCACAATTGTACAACTGGAAAATGTACAACAAATCAAGTGTTATTGACAATGTATTTATTTATTTTTATTTTATTTATTTATTTATTTTTATTTATTTATTTATGTAGGTAAGTAGACTGAATTCAGAAACCATTTCTTAGCTGTGATGTTCCTGCATAAATTATCAGGACAACAATAAAAACACAGGATTTACAGAAAATTGGGGTACACTAGTATACATATGCATAGCTAGGTGAACAAACGTGTATTGATATATCATTGCAGAGGTTCAAAAATACCTGCAAAGGTACTTAAAATGGCCTTGTAAGAATACATTGTCATAGGATAACCAATGAAAGGGAGAGGGTTTATACAATTATACAAATCTGGGAGATGGGATGAGGAAAATAAGGCTTATAAGGGTGCCACAAAAATAACTACATTCATTCAGTAGACTAAGGTGGATGTAAAACAGATGACCAGATGTTGTGAAATGTACAAATTAAGTTCCACAAATACATTTGGGAATCTAAATGAAAATGGTAGGCCACTACATCAATATAAAAAGAACATGTCTGCGAATGAAAACTTTTAAATTGATACAGACTATGTAGAAATAATGCGAGTTCTATCCCATGATATTTACCCAGCATCAGTGAGACAGAATCCCAGCATGCAATGTTAAGTGCTGATATTAACATCTCCCAGCAAATGTCAAGCTGGGGGCCCCCCATGGGCACCTCCAGTCTAAGTATCTCCCTGTTACTGCCAACCATCTAATCAACCTTTTAGTTCTTGCTACAAACATTTAGGAGAAGTATGCAAAACTGACCTGT
>NC_056746.1:1558050301-1558092801 GCF_019279795.1 Protopterus annectens | reverse complement strand
CTAAAAGCTCCTTTAAGCTTCTGGAATGCCTGCTCACATGTTGGGATCCACACTACCTTATCTGGCCTGTTTTTCCTTTTCAGGACTGTGAGGAGAGCAGCTATGTTACTATAATTGGGGACAAACTTTCTGTCATACCCTGATGTCCCTAAGAATGCCCTCACCTTCTTTTTGGTTACAGGGGCAGGCCTTGCCTGAATGGCTTCCACTTTGGCAGGTTCTGGTCTGATCTTACCACTTCTCACTCTATATCCAAGGTAGGAGACCTCTGCCATACCCACCTGACACATTATGGACTTAATGGTCAACCCTGCCCTATGCAGTCTGTCCAGAATCTCCTGGACATGCTGAAGGTGCTCTTGCCAGGAATGGCTGTAGATGGCAATATCATCCAAGTAAGCAAGAGCAAAATCTCCTGCTCCTACTAAGATATGATCTACCAGCCTCTGGAAAGTCGCTGGGGCATTTTACATCCCAAAGGGCAGCTTTGTGAACTCATACAAGCAGAAAGGAGCCACAAAAGCTGACCTCTCTCTAGCATTGAGACTCAAGGGCACCTGCCCATAGCCTTTGGTAAGATCAATAGTGGTAAGATACTTAGCCCCACCCAATTGCTCTAGGGCTTCATCTGTCCTAGGCATGGGGTAAGCATCTGACTGTATGACTATTTAATTTCCTGCAGTGCATACATAACCTGGTGCTGCCATCCTTCTTTGGTACCAGCACAACTTTGGAGGCCCAGGGAATGCTGGACTCCTGGATTACCCCTAGTTCCAACATTTTCTGTATCTCTTCCCTCAGAGTCTGACTCTCTCAGGCACTCTATAAGTGGCCTTCTTAATAGGCCTTTGGGGTCCTGTATCCACATGGTGTTGCACCAGGTGGTGCACCCTGGTTTCCCAGTGAACATGCCCCCAAGCTCCTGTAACACTGCTCAGATTTCTCTAACCTGGGTAGGGGATAGCTGCTGGGACAATGCTACCCTTTCCACATAGATGTCAGTTCGAGTCTCACTGAGGAGATCAGACACCAGATCTCCCTCATACTCCTCCTGCCATCCACTGCAAATACTCAGCACAAGGGTCTCTCTATCATGGCAAGGTTTTATCATGTTAACATAATACAGTATGTGGCCTTGCCTCCTGCCTAGCAGTTCTACCATGTACTTATCATCACTGATCTTCCTTACCACCTTGAATGGTCCCTATCAAGCTACCTGCAGCTTGTTGTGTCTGACAAGAATGAGAACCATAACCTGATGCCCCACTGCATACTCTCTTTCTTGATCATTCCTGTCATACCAGACCTTTTTCTGCTGTTGGGCTTCTGCCAGGTTCTCTTGGGCCACATCCATGACTTCCCAGAGCCTTGTTCTGAGGTTTAGGACATAACAAACTCTTTGTGGCATTCACACTCACCCTCTCACTCATTATGAATCAAATCTAAAGATCCCCTAAACCTATGCCCATACAGCAACTCAAAAGGTGAAAAACCTATGGATTCCTGAGGCACCTGTCTGTAAGTGAACACCAGATGGGGAAATATTTGTCCCACACCCTCTTAAACTGGTCCACAAATGCCTGTAGAATGGTTTTTAGTGCAGAGTTTAACCTATTCACCAGACCATTAGTCTGGCGATGGTAGGGGGTGGCCTTTAGGTGCTTCACTCTGCATGCTTCCACAGACAAGCCAGCAGGATTGACATGAAATTGGCACCTCTGTCAGTCAGTATTTCTTTTGGGAAACCTACCCTGCTGAAAATCTCTAACAAATTATTTGCCACCTTTTCTGCATCAATGAAAGAAAGAGCCACTGCCTCAGGGTATCTGGTAGCTAATCAACTATCTAAAGGATAGACTTCTTCCCTGTGGAACTTGGGGTTCTCAGAGGCCCCACAATATCCATAGCTACCCTCTAAAATGGCTCCTTAATCACAGTCAAAGGCATCAAAGGAGCTTTGACCTTGTCTCCTGCCTTGACTACTTTTTGGCACTGCTCACAGTTACTGCAGTACCCTTCTACATCCCTGGAAATCTCAGGCCAATAAAGGTTCTGCATAATACATCTCTTTGTATGCTTTATGCCCATATAAGCTGCAAAGGGAATGTCATGGTGTATGCCTAAAAGTACAAGATGGTACACTCAGGGCACTATCAACTGTTGTATTCTCTCACCCTCAAGCCTCCCTCAGGGATCCACACTCTATACTGGAATGTTTTGTCCAAGTATACAGATTTCCCTTTTCCTTGACAATCAGGTCCCTCACTGGTTATCCCTTCAAGCCTTGTAATGTAGGGTCTGAGACCTGAACCTGTCTCAACTCTCTCTAAGTAACCCTTCCCAGGTTCCCTTCCACAGGAGTCTGGTATCTTCTTATAGTAAAGCCTCACTGTCAGCCTGGGTGCTACTACTCACGTCTGCCCTTGCAGTCACTCTGTCCAAGGGAACATCATTACTCACAAGGAGCTGTGGCTCACTTTCAGTCTCACTGTTACCGGGAAGCTCCCTCCCTGAAGTAGCCACGTCACCCATCCTGGCTTCAAGTGTATGGTCTGTCTGGGCTCCTCCCCCAGGTTACTAGACTCACATGCTTTTCTCCAAGCCTGACTGTGTGAAACTTCATGCACACAAGGTACGGTATTATTAAAATCATTCCCTAGCAGCACATCTGCAGGGATATCCTCAAACACATCTACTTGCTTGCTTCCTTTTCCACCCTCCCAGTCAAGGTGAACCCTGCTCCCCACCTTGCCTCTGTGGACATATATATGCTACATGGCCCCGCTGCTTACATATAAAACATTTAGCCCTGTTTTCATGTAAACCATAAATTTGAAGATTATTCCTCCTGGGTCTGTTCTCGAGATCATCCACTTTATTTATTAAATATCTATTTTGCTTCAAAAGAAATTCCACTTATAGTTATTGTTCTGTTAATCTCCCATCCAGGTCATTTAATGAGTTTTCCATCCTGGTTATTTGGATCTTTTGTTGCTGCATCATTTCTTTTAAAACCTCTATTTGTCTGGAGGTTTCTTCTTTATACAAATCCAAGTTATTGTCCATTTTATCAAGTTTTTTTGGTTAGTTCAGACATGTTGACTAATAAGGTTTGCAGGTCCTTCTTTGAAGACTGGTCTTGAAAGTTGTATTTTGAGTTGTTGATCTTATGACAGTATCAGTAGCTTTCCTGTTGAAGTTTTTGGCAGGAATTTTGTGAAATGCTAGCATTTTTTTTCCAATAAAACAAACCAGTGACCTTTAAATATTATATCCTTTAATGTTTGTGAAGAAATTAGTCCTGGTATTCATTTTTTTCCTGCCAGAAAATATAAAGACTGTCAGAGCTCAAGAAAAGTGCTGCTAACTAGCCTACATGATAATAGCTGTGCATTTCAATTGTATACTAGATGATACTGACTGTATAAATACCAGAAAGAAAACTGCAACATCAAAACCACTAGCAGAATTTATTGAACTATATAACTTTAAAGATGTTAATGAATATGCAGACAAAGATTCTCTGCATTTTATGTTTTTTTACATAGGTATAACACACACTCGAGAATTGAGTGGTTGGCATAATGGTTAAGGTATTTGCCTTATAAATTAAAGGTGCGGGGTTTGATTCTCACAAAGGATAATTGGCTAGGCTTAGAAATGGCTCACAAAAGCAGTTAGCCTAGTACTAATCTATATCAAAGGAAATAACCACCTTTCTTAGCAATGTTAAAGTGATCTCTTGTCCATTAACAGACCACAATCCAATTACTTTTGAAGGAGAAGTTCATAGCAAACAAAAGGTGACAATCAGTAGAATGCAATCCTATATAATGAATCTAAAAGAGTTTAAAGAATTTTATATAAAATGATTACAACAATTTATTGAATTAAACATAAATGAAGACACTTCAGAAATCTATGTATGGGATGCATTGAAAGCAAACATATATGGAAGAACATTAACTTGGCACAATAATAAAAGGAAGCAATGGGACAAGCAATTAACTGAACTTCAAAAGGAAATATATGTTATTAAACTTAATATACAAAAAGGACATAGTCAATTAATTTATCAATGAAAAGTAAAGAATATATTGAACTATTACATCATAAAATAGAGATAGAATTAAAAAAAAAATCTAACTTATTTCTTATTCAATGAATCCAAAGAATCAAAGGAAAATAGCAAATAGAATTAAGAAAGTCATTAAAATGAATAAAATAAAAGAAATATATAATCCCTACATTAATAAGAAAGTCTCAGGCTTAAACAGCATACTTGAAACATTTCAGTCATACTATCAAAAAATTAATACTAGCAACATAAAGATGAAATAAAGAAACAATTAGAAACTTCCTTCAGACTAATATAAACCTCAAGATACAGGAACAACATGTTAGACACATTGACAAGCAAAGAATGTCTGAGTTGCAGAATCAAATTAAAAAAAAAACTGAAAGCCAATAAAGCGCCTGGAAGTGACAACATAACACCAGAAATGTATAAGTTATTGCCCAAAGAAGCTAAACAGTTATTGCTGAAGGTTTTTAACCAGGTTAAACAAGGGATATTAGTTACACAATCTTGGAAATACAGCTTAATCTCACCTATTCTGAAATCTGAAAAAAATGCTTCAGAATGTTCTTCCTATAGGCCCATTTCATTGTTAAATGTAGATTGCAAAATGTTTATGGCAATACATAAAGAGAGAATTAAACATATATCACCATCATTAATTGATCATGACCAGACAGGTTTCATAAAAGATAGAAACACCTACGATAATATTAAAATAATTCTTGCCTTGATAGATTATGTTGATTTAAGTAAGAGAGACATGACTCCGGTAAGTCTAGACATCAATAGAACCTTTGATTCAATAAGTAGGAATTATTTACTGGTGGTACTAAAAGAATATGTTTTTTCACAACAATTCACATTCTTAATTAAAACGCTATATGAGACTTCTCTGGCCTATGTTAAGATTGGGTCATGTCTCTCTACTTCTATAACTATTAGAAAAAGGAACTAAGCAAGGATGACCACTTTTACCTTTACTGTTTGCATTAGTCATTGAGCCTTTTACTATGTTAGAATGAACACAAATAATAAAGGCATAGTAAATGGGAATAACTTAAAACTGAAAAGCAATTATTTGCTGATGACATCCTTTTGACAATATCTGATAAAGATAAATCATTGAATGAATTATTCTAAACAATTAACTTCTTTCAAACTAGTTCTGGTCTTGTATTTAATGAAATCAAAATTAAAATTGTATTAATTAACTCAAATAAAAGGGAACTAAATAATGACTTTGTCAAGTACTTAGCACCTGATAATAAAATTAAATACCTAGGAATCTTACTAACTAGCAATACTGGAGAAGCAATAAATATTAACTATATTCATATACTAAGCCAAATAAAATCATTAATGCAGAAATGGAATAAGATGTTTTATACAATGGAAGATAGGTTGTATATAATTAAATCAATAATTATCCCAAAATTGTTATATTGTATACAATCCTTTTCCATCCCTCCTACTAAGAATACTCTACAGCAATACAATAAAATGATACTGAATTTCCTTTGGTTTAACAATAAGACTAGAATTGCACTTAACAGCCATTTAAAAGGTTGAGAGAAGGGTGGAATTAATCTACCAGCTATAGAGATTTATTCATTGGCATCTATTATTAAAACAGTTAATCTATGGCTGAATTCAACCTATACAGCCAAATGGAAATTAAGTTATGAATCTATATGTAATATCATTAGTAACTCAGCCCATAAACAATATAATATAAATCCAACAAAAGTATTTTATAATGTGATAAGAGATATAATATTTAATAAAAGTATAAAAACAAAGGGCCGGATTCATGAAGGCTTGCACGGAGTCTAAGAGTAGAGTAAGACTCCATGCAGCCAACATGTCTGCCGCGCGATCCAGGAAAAGCCGGCAGGGGCATGCAAGAGAGCTCCTAAAACGACTCTTGCACGGACAGGGTTAGTTTATGCAAATTACTTCATTTGCTGCTGAAAGCTATGCAAATGAGGGAAATCTGCGATCTAGTAAACACTAACCTGTCCGAGCAAAAGTAGTGTTATTTGTAGAAATGTACTCAGTTAGCAACCGAATACCGTTTTGCAAATAGCAAAACGGAGCCATGACAGCTCCAAATAAAGGATGCATCCAGTTGAGGAAGCATGCCAGTGGCCAAATATATGGCCATTGGCATTTGTATGTGTTGCAAATTAATAAAAAATCATTTTTTTCCTCGATCTCCGATGTTTAATAAATGCGCGGCACAGTAAAAACCAGAAAAACAAAAAATAAAAGCCACAAATAGGGATTTAATTCATAATATTAATCTGCCATGCAAGTGAATGGCAGGCTGAAGACAACATGGCTACTGAGTAGAGGTTGCTAAGGGGGGAAGCTCAGTCTAAGAGATGTAACCAAGCATTAGTAGGCAATCCTATGCAAATGAGGGTAAGCATAGTAAATCCCAATTTTACATGGCATATGAGCCAGGTCTGTGGAGTGTAAGAGTAGGATAAGGGGGGTATCAGAGTAGAAGATAGGTGACATCATGAGGGGGGTATGTATGAAAGAATGTAAGCTCATTGGAGTAGAGTGGCATGTGTTTGCTGTGAGTTACTCATCACTGGTAGAGGCGTGTCAACAGGTATCCTAGCTAAAGGCAAGAAATTGAAGGTGTATGCCGTGGATATCACTAAAGTTTCTTGTAAAAGTGCCTGCAACGTGTTTGCGCATGGGTGTGTGCCTGTACATCCGAGTAAGACTGTGTACGTGCGTTTAAGCCGGAGTAAGCAAGTGTAAGGTAGTTGAAATCTGTGTAAGCGCGTTTGTGCCTGTGTGTGCGTGTTTAAGCAGGAGTAAGCAAGTGTTAGGTTGTGGAAACCCGTGTAAGCCCATCTAAGCATGTGTGCGAGCATGTGAGCTGGTGTGTGTGTGTTTGCACGGTGCTGCCCCCTGTGGAAACAGAAAGGGAAAAGGAAGCACAGGAAATAGAAGGAAGTTAACCAAGGAAAATTAGCAGAGCTAGCAGGTGAAAACAATCAGAATCAGGCAATTACACAGGCAGTACACTAGCCCAGCCCAGCCCAGCACTTAAAACTCTGCAAACAACAATCCACCATGTTTTTCTCAGAGACACTGCAACACTGCAGTATACTAAGAGAAGTGAAAACTGAAAAAGCTTTACTGAGACAAAAAATATGTTAGGGGCTACCATTGCTGTTATAAGGCGACATATGCAACACGCTGAGGGTGGTGACAATGTGAATGTTGCTGAGCAACCCACAGTGAGGAGACGGAGAAGAGTGTACAGGCCCAGGGTAAACTACCAGGGGCTACATGAGCTGGAGATAGTGGAGCGCTACAGAGTGGACCCAGACCTCCTGCAGCAAATTGTTGAGCTGTGCAGGCCACGCCTCACACACAGAACCAACAGAGGGGAACCCATCCCAATGGAAACCAAGGTATGTGTTTGCCTAAGAATACTAGCAACAGGTACCTTCCAGAGACCAACTAGTGATATGATGGGGATTTCACAGGCATCAGCATCCAGGGTACTGCACCAGTTCCTGGATGCCATGTCAGCACATGACGGTGATCATGTATATTTCCCCAATCCCCGTGAGGTATTGGCCAGCAATATGCATCTTTTCCATGAAGTAGCAGAATACCCTGAGGTAGTGGGTGCAATAGACTGCACACACATACACATCAAAGCACCAGCTGGTGAGCAGGGTTGGGCCTACTTTAACCGCAAGAGCTTCCCCTCCATCAACTGCCAGTTCGTGTGTGGTGCCCAGAGCATAATACTGAATGTGTGTGCTGGCTGCCCTGGAAGCTACCATGATTCCCATATCTGGCATCTGATGCAGTTGTACCAGACATTTGCCAATGGGGACATCCCTCATGGTCACCTAGTGAGGGATGCTGGATATGCACTGGAGTCGTGGCTGATGACACTCATCAGAAATGCACACACACCCGAACAGGAACGCCATAATGAGGCACATGCACAAACACAAAATGTAATTGAGTGTGTGTTTGGGCTGCTCAAGTCACGGTTCTGGTGCCTGGACACATCTGGTGGAGCCTTGCAGTACTCACCAACTACATGTACCCAAATTGTCATGGTATGTGCTATGCTACATAATATGATCCTGCAAAAACAGATGCAGCAGGAGCAGCATAGGGCAGGGCCAAACAGGACCCCACCATTGCCAAGGCCATCACAGGCAGAGCGTGACTCAGAGGAGGAACAACCTGAGCCTGCCCCAGTAGGCAGAAGGAGGCACACCCAGTATGCCTTGGCCTTGGCAAAGAGGCAACGCATAGCACATACACTGTCTCAGTAGGAACCCTGGAAATGATACCTCTCTCTGACTTGCACATATAGTAAAAGGGATGCCTAACTTGACACTACCTGTTTTCAAACATGTATAGAGAGTGTACTATGTGCATCAGACATAGGCAGCCCTGCAGCACCACCAGAGGCATGATTGCCATGTTTTAAGCAATATAAAGCAGTGCTAAAGAAGCTATTACCACCATTTAGTATATGTAAACAAAATTGCACGCACTAACTAGCACAACTTTGGGCAATTTTGAGCAATATTGGGCAACGTTCAGCAATGTTGGTTAATGTTGAGCAATGTTGGGCAAGTTCGGGCATAGTTGAGCAAAAGCAGGTAAACATGCTCATATTTGCTTTACTGGTCCTTAAGCAGTCTGGTCTGCCCAGTATGAAACAAAATGCAGTGACAGTCCTCAAACCCAGGATACTGCACACTATAGTCACAGTACTGAACCACTAAACCATGACACTATTTCACTGGTCAGCCTGTATGAAGAAATGTTGATAATTCTATGCAAAGTGTCTCATGGAAACCCTGCAGGCACAGCATAATCCTTGTAGATTTATGACACAAAGGTGAGCCACGCAGTAAAAATACAACTTGATTGGCAACACACATATAGAATAAATGTTAATATTGGGCGTGCTCACACACGTCAACAAATGTAGTGAACCTCAGACAGCACCATGCTGAAAGGTCACACTAGGCATGCTCACACACTTGAATAAATGAGGCAAATGTCAGGCAACAACATACTGAAAGTTCAAATTGGGCATGCTCACACACTTAGGCCATGTCTGAGTACAGCAGTCGGCCACACATATCTGGCAGTTGCATGTGTTAACCCAGGAACCTCTTACTATTCACCAATCCTGCCTTGTGCACACAGTTATATGAAAACAGACACATATATAATATATTGGAACCCTGCCATAATCAAATATGTACTACAGATACGTAGGTTGTTCATAGAAAGTAGAAAAGCAAAGAAGATTAAAAACCTGTAATCAGTATCACCAATAAACAATGTGCACTCCAAACATAAACCAGGTTATGGAAAATGTATCTGCAAAGGAGTCCATACAGAACCATGACACTTCCTTCAGCTATGTCATAAATAGCAATGTACACTCATATATGTCCTCAGTCAGGGCCAAGTGTAAATGACTGACAATGCCAACATCCTGTCAAGACAGGCCCATACATACATACCTACTCCCACTGACAAAAGGCCCTATCATCATACCAGGAGATATCACATGTAGAATGGGTAAACAGCTCCTTCCAAAGCTGAAAACAGGGCATCAATGGGATTATATTGTTTCCCTATATGTGTCATAAGTGAACTGCAGAACAAACAGACCCTGCACCTGAACAGTCTATTGGACCTCACCCTCTCTACAGGATACGAAACTGTTGAATGGGTTACAGCAACATTTGGCACACGCCACAAGTGTTGGTGCACAACAGACCATGGAACTATAGTCTTATAAGCCTATGAAGTCTGATCTGCAAGGCCATGGAGTCCATCATGATTGAAGTCATACACAGAGCTATTGGAAGCCTACAAACACACAACCCTACCAACTTTGGTTTGGTCATGGGCAGATCATGGTTCCCAAACCTGCTAGACTGTTTGCAAGGCAGTCACCCAGGACATACATCAATGAAATGAGCTACACACATCCCACATAGACTTTGAATAGCCCTTTTCCATCATCCCAGACACATGTCGTATCCACAAAATCAACAACCTGTGCATAAATATGTATTGTCATCTGATGGATTGGCAACTGGTCCACAGATAGAGCACACAAAATAAGAATTGTGGAGTCCTGTTCAAGCTAGTAACACCTGCTGTCCCCCATGACTCAGTCCTGGGATTGCATAAAACAAAGTGCACACACATTACCATGTCTAATCTGATGATGTCAGCATCCCACAAATATAGCAGGAGAAATGGCAACTACCCGTAAAGCATATAGTGCATTGTGTAAATGTGTATTTCTCTAATATCATAACCTTAGGTAGGGGTTTGAATCTTGCTATTGCTGAGTGTGTGTGTGAGGGGTGTATGTTTGTGAGTGATTTCCTTTGAGAGTAGTGCCTTTTTGGAGACTATGAAAACACCTTAAAAGTGGTATATTCATCTTTGGCAAGTCTGATGATGTCAGCATCCTACAAATATAGCAGTGGAAATAAAAACTCCCAGTAAAGTATATAGCGCATTGTGTTAATGCATACTTCTCTAGTATCATCACATAGTTAGGTAGAGGTTTGAATCCTGCAAGTGCTGAGTGTGTGTGTGTGTGTGTGTGTGTGTGTGTGTGTGTGTGTGTGTGTGGGGGGGGGGTGTTTGTTTATATGTGATTACCTTTGAGAGGAGTACCCATTTTGGAGACTAGAAAAATGCCTTAAAAGTGGTATATTCATCTTTGGCAAGTCTGATGATGTCAGCAGCCTACAAATATAGCAGTGGAAATAAAAACTCCCATTAAAGTATATAGCGCGTTGTGTTAATGTGTACTTCTCCTGTGTCATAATATAGTTAGGTAGGAGTTGGAATCCTGCAATTGCTGAGTGCGTGTCTGTGACACTGCTGGTCAATGTGGAGTGGGTTTTGCTGTTACTACTGTATGACATATCAGTGTAACAACAGTATGTGCATTGCACACTTCAGGTATCTGTGTATAGAATAGTGTGAGTGAGGGTTCATGCCTGGGGTATATTTCAGATATGTTCAAACACAACACAGTCTGTCAATAATGGACATTCATTATAGGTGTACAACAACCTTTGTGGATATGCATACAGACCCCTTATTGCTTATGTGATACACCGAGGGACGTCCGAATACCTTTGGAAATGTGAATACCAAAGGACAGATGACATAACACTTAGCTGTATGTATGCATCGGTACCCGTTCTACATGCTGGGGGCTACTACCTATGTGGAACTGTCAGGATACTATATTTAGTAAATGTGGATGACTATGTTATACTTGGCTTATAGCTTTACAGCATGTGTTGGACAACAGGTATCTGTCTGTATGATACCCTTGCGGAGGATAAGTATCTCATCTGGAGAATGCATTGTAGGCCACTGTATGCATTTCCAGATGTGGATGGACATATCACTAGTGTGTTTGCTTGTACCTAAGAGGGCTATATGCCAAACAGGAGTGGTCCCAGGAATGGGTGGCAGTCAATACCACTGGTTACTGGTATAGTATAGTACCGGAGGGATCCAAATGTTACTGCATTTCCTACATCTGTGTGCCGGTTGTCAAGACATCATCTAACAATTGGCTATAGTCAGGCTGTTGAGATAGTGTATACTACCAGAATGCAAACCAATGACAGATAGTAACAGTATCACCCATGGCATAGTGTCAAACCATGTCATACACACATGTGTACCTAAGTTAAAACATATGTGTAGTAAAATGCATACTGGCCACCAATAGAAACTATGAGATGTTAACACTGTGTAATACAGGGCATGCCACCCTTCCCATGTGTCCACTATACACGTACATGCAGACAGTGCACCTCCACCATGTTCACAAATGTACACCTGCAAATCTGTACTGCACACATCACACACGTACTGTCCACTCACTAACACATGCTGCCAAAACTACACACATCAGCCAAGTGGCACATGGGCAGACAATACATTGTTGGAATTAACAGTGGTGTGAACACTACTACATTGACAATCATACCTTTAATGCATCATGCCTGCTCAGATATACCTACAAGGATATCATTACACTTTACTGTTGACAACATGCTAACATTGCTACACTGCTATAAAGTCACCCTGTGCATCAGCACCATGATAGCCTGTTCCTGCATCAATGTTACAGATGACAGGAGGTGGCACAGTTTCATCATATGCACAGGGTGTATTGTTGGTTTGCCAGAGCCCAACATTGACCCATCCAACTGACATGTATGCATGTGTGTGTGTGTGTGTGTGTGTGTGTGTGTGTGTGTGTGTGTGTGTGTGTGTGTGTGAGGGACAACAGTATAGCATGGGCCAATGTTGATGTAATGTGTGTGTGTATGTGTTAGCCCTAGGTGTTTGGTTTATGTGTGTGTGTCTGCATGCACACAGTTCCACCATGTGGCTGCCATATATGGGAGGTTGTGGGACAGCCACAGACTGTACCTGCCAGGCTGTACAGATCATAGTCTCTGGCCACGGACACAGTAACTGTGCCTGGCAGGGGTGCTACGGACAGTATTTGGTACTAAGCCAGACTGGGTACTATCATCAGAGGCAGAGGAATGTCGACTGGACCCATGTCCCTGCTGGGACTGTCCAGAGCCACATGCACGTGGTCTTCTAGGATGGTCTATTGACAGCCCAGCCCCAACATAGCTGGGGCTGGTACTGCCACTATGGGAGTGGTTATGACTTGTGGGTCATCCGCGACGACTGCCAGATGATGATGTGGCTGGCATATGTCCACGTCTTCTTCTCAACCATCCTGCACTGTGCTTGCACATGGACATTACATTGCGGAGGACATCTAATGTCTTCCCCCAACGTCTATCAATGACCTCGGCGTAATTACGGATGGCACCGGCAAGGTCACTGATACCATCATTGATAGCAGTGTTATGGGCCCTCTGCACCCTTAGTCCCTGTCTGGTGTACTGTTACATACATGCCTGTGCCTGCATTACAGCCCGGAACATACCTGAGGTTGTAAGACCTGTGGGGGCATGTCTGCCAGGGGCATTACAACCAGCAGTACTCCCATGAGAACCCCTGGACATCTGCCTATATGGTACAGTTCCACGAATCTGGGTATGGCTGCTATGAGGGGAAGCATGTGCCATAGATACCACACTATCCTGGTTAAAGCCTACTGTATGCTGTCCCTCAGCTAAGGCCATTGATGATGAGGGATGTATTTGCAGTATGAATGTGGCATAGATAGGGTGGAAAGTTGTGTACTGTCGACTGGCGGCCCAACGGCAGACCCTGTCAAACCTGCCTGTGCCACAACACATGTATCATCATTTCCACTATTTGTGGCAGTGACTTCAGGTTCCCTGCTGCAATCAACCAACCCAACCTCAGCACCTGTGAGAGGAAGACAGGAAACACACTTTACAATCTGCACATGATGTTAGCACACATGCACACATGAACACATGAACATGTGAACACATGCACACATGCACACATGCACACAGGAACATGTGAACACATGCGCACATGCACACATGCACACATGAACACATGCACAGATGAACACATGCACACATGCACACCTGCACACATGCACACATGAACACATGCACCCATGCACACATGAACACGTGAACACATGCACACATGCACCCATGAACACGTGAGCACATGCACACATACACACATGCACTCATGAACACATGCACACATGAGCACATGCACACATGCACACATGCACAACATGAACACATGAACACATGAACACATGCACACATGAACACATGCACACATGCACACATGAACACATGAACACACATACACTACTCAGTAAAGTAGACACACACACACACACACACAGACACACAGACACACACATACACACACAAACACACACACACACACACACACAGACACACACACACACACACACACACAGCAATCCAGAATATACAAATAGTGGTTGATGGTGGAGTACAGTATCAGAAGCCAAAGAGTCCTATCACACATGTCAGCATGCAGGATGTGTGTTGCTCAACAGCATGCAGTGAGAGTGTAGAGAGTCCTTGTTAATAACAGTATACATGTCTTTGATGCATGTGTGATGTTCAATGATTGGCCTCACCCTGGAACAGAATGTGTACATGGACACAACATTGCTGTGCAAGTATTAAATGCTTTCCAATGTCCTCAGCACCATCACTCACAGGTATACATACCATGGCTGGATGCACGCAACCTTCAGGTGTATAGCAATGAATGCTATGTGTAGTACTGTAGTTACTGTAACTGGATGTAGTATAGTACCATGTGCCATCATCAGTCAGCATCATGTGGTCACTCAAGGCCACTAATGTGTGCCACACTGGCAACTATATTGTTGTACCTGAACTGCAGCACTGTGGCTACATTAACCATTTCATAGGCAGTTGTTACATGGGTATGTAAGGTGTTCAATAGGGAGCATTGCCTAACATAAATGTGTTGTGTGTTGAAGAGTGTTGCACCACCCCATTATAGGCCTCTACCCCTCAGGTATAGTATGTGTGCTGTGTGGATGACATTTGGGATACTGGAGTCTGACCTTACAGCAGGTGTCTAAATACACCATGTGTATCATATGAACACGTACTGTGTATGACAAAGTGGTGTATGTTGTGTTCATGTGTATTGACTCTGCCTATACAATGTCCACTACAGTGTACCACAATTGTTTGGGATGCTCTGTGTATTGCATGTGTTTGAGGCAGCTACTCATGTTACTGGGATGTGCATAGTCCCACAGAAAACATGCACAGTATGCATTATGTGTAGGTGTTTTACATGTGTATATGGCCTACAGCTCACCTATGACATGCACATGTTATTTGCTATATTAAATGTAGAACACTCACCAGCATGGGTCTGCTGTCTTGCTGTCATACCAGAGGGACCTACAAGGATATGAGACAGTTTGTCAGTGTCAACAACTATGGCATTGCTGCTGTGAGTTTGCAACTTTACAGTAGTACAACAGTTGACAGTCACAGGCATACAGATTATGTTCCAAATTATCAGTATTGCACAACACCAGGCTACACATCTTCTAAATACACAGTACACATCTGACATATGCATGTCCTAACAATCGAGCTAGCAGTAGTCTACAGATATGCCATGTTACCTGCATGCTCTGAGTCAACTTGCTGGGTGACTCCGGCCTCCATGATGACACATGTCTGTTGTAGTGGTTGGCCAGGAGCCACCACACTGAAGAGCAGCTCCTCCACTCTGGTGGGGGGTGGATGTAATGCTGCACCACCACCTGTGGCAAGCTGTTGTCTGTGGACATCCGAGGCATGCTGCTGGACATGTCTAATTAAATCATTGCAGTGATGGCGTACCTGCTCATAGGTCCAGTTATGCATGCCTACATCATTAACCCAACGGACAACATCTTGCCACAGTGCAGTGCACTCATCCTGGTCCTGGCTGGTTCTGGAGAACAGCAGGGTGTGATGTTGTACTAGGGTTGATATAATTATGTCTTCCTCTTCAGGGGAATACGCAGGATTTCTATGGTGAGACATGTCCCTGGAAGACAATAAAACAATAATTGTGAGCATGTCATGTGGCACACTTAACATTCTAAAGTACAGATATCAGTGAAATGCCATATATAGTAACCTATTGGCTGTCAGTAGATACACACTTTTAATACCACATATCAGTGCTCAGCCCACAACTGCCTCACAGTGCCTGGCACGTTCTATATATTAAACCATATTCTGCACAGCAACAAAGATAATCCAGTATGTAAGACTATACAACAGTACATGGCACACTGTATGTGACACAATGCACCACCTAGCCACAGGAGGTATATATGAAGCTAATGCATACACACATATGTCATCCATTGAAATGAATGTAAAGTACAGTCACAGTACTACCAGTACACCACGCTACTTGTTGATAGCAAACACTCTAAGTAACATATGTGCACATTCATCAATATAGGTGGCATACTGATGTACTACACTATACATGTTGCTAGATATGCACTTATATCCTGTGACACACATACGACCGAGGCCATGTTACAGGCATACCCACACACACATCACACATACCTACAAGACACAAAAGTATGGCAACCCAGATGTGTTTTACCTGTGTACCATACAGTACTGTGTGTCAGCACTTACAAAGCCTTATGCCTGAGGTATGTAATGTGTGAGGACTACAGGTAACAAACAAAACAGTGTTTCCAAGCAATGTGGATATACACCATACTGTGCTGTTTAGGCCTACAGCTTCAGGTAGTACTACAGTTCATATGGGATTTGTATTCGCGAGTGCTAACAATCAATAAGCATACATGTACTGCATTAGCCTACAATGGCACACTCCAGTCAACACCATGGGACTATGTCACACCGTATGCCATACTGCTTTTCCTGCCTAGCAATAGCATACATATATTTTGCTTGGATCAGAGATACAACACTACATACCATGATATAAACAGTTTGCCACTAGGCTATCACACATATACACAACTTTGACACATTCACCTACACATTTCCCATCACACTCAGTCAACTTCACATAGCAAGTAATGCAACAAGTACATGCATGTGTGTATCATGTCCTAGGTAGCTAATAGGCTATTAGCCATAAGGCCTATGGAAGCCTAGCCATACGGTACCCTGGCCTTCAAAACCCATGTAATTTAAGTTCATGTGCCCCTGTCATGCAGAGCCACAGAGGTGATTCCTGGGTTGTATTTCCTATCTCACATCCAATCATCATGATTATTCATGACAATTGCTAATGAGGACCTTTATTTGCTATTGATAGGTAGTTAGTTCCAGAGTATGGTATGTGTCTAAGATGAGAATGTACCACTCCAGCATGTTCTGCTTTTTGACAGTGTAGCTGTGGTTTTGTAAGACAGTCTGCATAGGGCATCTGTTTGAGTCTGGTAATACTCTTTCTGAGGTATGTGTCTGGCATCTACAGTTGCTGTAGATGTCTTCTGAGGTACATACCAAAAGGGCCATTGTACTCTATGATGGGTAGTATGACTGATGAGTAGAGTGGAACACTGACCTCTTTTTCCATGGATGACACACCTTTTCTGATGACATGCAGACCGTACACAGTTTACATGACTAGTGTGGTACTGTGATTATCAAAAGGGACACTACTGTCCACCTGTGTCCCACGGTCTCTTATCACACTTTTGGTGTTGAGTAGACTACCACCTATGTGGTACTTCATAGGTACAGGGTTTTTAGCAAAAGGGATGGTAATACATTTACAACATCGAGCTTGAGCGTACATACAAACATCCATTGGTGTACATATAGATATACATATAGGCACATATACAGTCCACCTTTCATGGTGGGAATATCAATTATGCAAAGGTTGAGAGGGATACAGTTATGTAACAATATTGCACAGTCTTGTGCAGAATGCATGGAAGGTATTCTCAGCCCATGTATCTTTAGCAGGACCCCCTGTCTGGAAGACTAACAATCTAACAAATCATACCCACAGTGTTTAAACAACCACATGTCATATGCCAGCACTGTATGCTGTCTTGTTTGCCACACACTACAACCTACATAACAATATGCACATAACAACCTGCACCAACATATATATGTCCACCCTTCACAAACAGTTGCAGTATGTCCCTTGCTCTACGCACATGTTAAGATGCTAATATATCGGACACAGATATATCCCTCTATATGTGTGTGCTATACACACACTAGGTCCACACTGTTGTAAGTCTGTACACCTCACGGATGACCTGTTAGGCCTTGCTACAACATGAACAGTTGTCACGTGTGCATACAGTAATATTACAGGGAGTATATATAGCTGCAAATGCTACATTACTATACTAGCCTGGTACAGCAGTTGCCACTGCTAAGCTACACATTATATGACTATCATGCATGTCTTACTCTGTCACATCCAAGTTTCTATAGGTGTTGGCACTACTCCCCCAAACTTTCACTATACACAGTTCTGTACAGAACATAGATAACATGATCAGATGTTTGACATTTAATGCTGAGCTACATATGTCACAGTTATGTCCCGCTGCACACAGCTACACACTACTTCGTCCATGGCAGTAGTTATGCATGGCATCAGTGCATACATACCTACTGCTGCCACATATGCATGTTTCAGAGTATGTACAGTACTCTTCATAAACATCTACTACTTGCCGGTAATTACATATCTGTTACATACCTGTTTGTCACTTGCAGGTCCGTCTGTGTATGCTTTCACAATTTTTTTTTTTTTTATTAGTTAAGTAAAGTTATTTTTTACTTAATTGTTATTTTTGGTTATTAATTGAGTATTATTTTTCTTAATTAATTTCTTTTCTTAGTAATTAAGTTTTTTTTTTTACTTAATTAAATATTTTGTTATTAAGCAATAATTTTCTTTCACTACTCTCCAGGAGTTCTCTAGTGTGTAACATGTGCAATGTAATGATTGCATGTGGGGAGAGCAAGTACAGTCTGCTTTTATAGGTATCTGCACATGTGCATGTGATGCCCTCTGCACCAGTTGGTGCCCAGCATTTGGTAAATGCATACAGCCTGCTGTGTGGTAAGTGGTAATTGCAGTCCTCACTGTCATAGCAACCCAATACTATAAATTGCTAAGGTACGTAGGCGTAGCCCTTTCAGATTGCCAGAGTGGGGCCCATGCTTGTTTGCTGTGGACACTGTTGTGTAAGTCAGAAGGTTGGTATACTTCTTATATCTGAAGCTAGAGGTGTAGACAGTGATGTAGATGTTGTACTCAGACCTGACTGTTTCCACTTCCAGTACAGATCTATCAGTGTAGAGGTTAACTCACCCCTACAAATGCTTACACAAGATATATGTGAGTATGTAGTTTCTTTTCAACTCATATAATTAACCACCATACAAAAGTAGTTATTGAGAAGTAATATTTTGGCACATGAACTGTTTGTGAACTGTTATACTGTGAATATTGATGTACTCACTTCTGCAGGGTTTGTGTTTTTTATTGTTGACATTGGCACAGGATTCCCAGGTAAACTGGAAAATTCCAGTACTGAGTATGCCTACCTACATCCTTGGTAGACCCTAAACACACAAGTGTATTGTTATTGTGGGGGGATGCAGACATACAGAGATCATTACGTATTATTGTGTGAATGTTATCTTACTGGATTTAAAAGAGTGGTGTGTACCTGTTAGTTTATCAAGGCAGGTGGTCTGTCTGCATAGTTCCCAACTGTGAACCTATCCAGGTGGTAGCCAGATGTTACACTGTTATTCGTTGTCTGTGCAACCCACAGGTGTTTTCAGCACTGGTACAATGGCATTGTTACAGTCAGTTGCTACCAGTACATGTCTACATCCTTTGGTATTTCTGCATTGTACTCCTACATAAGGGTATGGTTGTGGAAGTCCTACCAAAGCTATTTGCAGAATGTGTAACAGCAGAATAGCTAATATGCCTGTGTGTTTGTGCCTCTGCCAGGCCTATGAAACACTCAGATACATCTTTGCATGGAGTCAGGGATAGGTAGATAAAAGTGAGGTACACCTTACACATAATACAGACAGTAAGTGTAGACTTGAGTGAAGCAGTGCATATGGATTAGTACACCTTTTATGACATACAAGTGGTATCTACTGTTATTATTGTCAGTATTCATTGTGTAATATCCCACCTTTCTGACTGACGACAGTACTTTTCAGAGGGATTCAGAGGGACACAGCTACAATATGTTTCACAATCAGGGACATCCCTGAAAAGTTGTCACAGTTAGGAAGTATGGCCTCTGCCCTAATCAGATATGCCAGTGTTTGTCCTGCTATGATAATGTGTGGGGTTTGTGAAGTGCCTCTGTAACATTATTTGCTGCTAGAATGGCTGCTTCTCTTATCACACTCATGTAATGCAATTCTGCAACAATTGCTGGTAAAGATCCACAGAAGAAGCTTTGTGTTATGGCCTTCCTATTTTTCCTTTACATTCACTCATTGTAATGCATGATATATTTATTTCAGCACCAAGTTATTTTATATCTGCTGTCACTTAGTGGTACTTCATGCAGTCTAGTGTGTCCAAGGTCTGGGGTTCGAGACTACCCGAGGTGTTTTATTTTGCTGCTGAGCAGAACAAAGGCCCCGACATACAGAGTGACTAAGGCACTTTTAAGCAGTTGTAAGTGGGTTTGCGCAGGTTTGCGCAATGCTTAGCATACTTAGCTAAGTGCACACATGCGCACATTCACGCAAACCCGCTTACTACTGCTTAAAAGTGCTTACGCCCGCTAACCCCCGAGCTAATTTCTTTGAATGAAAAGAAAATGGAGAGATAGGAAAGTGGTGAAAAAGGGAGCACAAATAGGGAAAGACAGTAGGAAATCCAGCTCGGGATGTGCAGGACGGGTGTAGGGAATGTCCATAGCTGCCGATTTCTTTACCAGCAACAGCTGTGCATATGTTAGAAATTTGGAGTGAAATTTGAAACCTTCCACCCCTGAGAGAGGGGTGAGGACAACAGAGTATGTTGTACTGCCAATTATAATTATAATTATCAGTTTACATGTCCAGCGGACATGTGTGCGAAATGGGCAGCTATGCATGGGGCATAATATTTTGTGGGAACAGATTGCCCTTTTTTTTTTTCAGGTGAGAGTGGAAAGTGAGGTAGAGGAAGTAGGTATATTTGGGGAGGTAGGTTGGAGAGGTAATCAGACAAGACAAACAAGATGCATACAGGGGTGGAATAGGACACATGGGGTGGGTGTACACAATTGACGGGGACGGATGTTTGGAAATCGCAAGCCAATGAGCCCATTGATGGTAACAGTGGAACTGAGATCCCCACCCATGGGCAGTCATTACTGCACCTTCACAGCCCAGAAGGTGGCTGTGCTGGGGGCTGCGTAGGAGGGGCAGGCTCACCCATGAGTCGCTCCACTCTCGCCTTGAGCTGGCTAGGGGATCAGCGACTGAATGCTAGATCTACCTACACACCACAGCCCGGACCCTTCAGAGGGTAACAGGTGGCCCTTCTCCACCCACGCTTGCATGGGGGGATGAGCCCCATCCCCTGCAGTGCTTCCACCCGAAGGTGGCACAGGACCAATGGAGGAGGGGAGCCCGGGCTGGGCACCGGACCTGCTGGTACCAGGTGCAATCGCCAGCTGAGGAGGGACATGTGGGTCCGCTGGGACCAGCCTTCCCATACGTTCTGTGTTTAGGTGTGTTTATTTACAACATAGACAACAGCATTCCAAATTAGTTGTAACAGCATGCAGTAATATTCCCATTAACCCAACACACCAGGGTTCCAACAGTTGAACAGCAAGCATAACACATGCATATATTGAATGACAGTGGACATTCCAACAGCATGCAGGGATGATTGATGGCAACAAGCCACCAAGATTGGGGTGTTTGAACAGGGCACATGCATCAAAGTTCATGCAGATATTTATAGAACAATATGACATATGTCCCAACAAATGTTGTCAGATTAGACATATCCATTGAGGTGTGGAATTGCATTGTTTATGCACATACAGTAGGTTGTAAACAGATACCTCCATTAACATCTTATAAGTACTTTTAGTCTACACTACATTCCTATTGACTACAGGTGTATATCCCCTACATGTATTATTACACTTAGCAATGTGCATTAGTTTGTGTAATGGGTTTGGCTAGTTCATTATATACCTGACCTATATCTGACATACTAACTGTCCAAGATGCAGATGTTACTGCTACATACTTATATATTTTATGTATATTTATATATCTACATATCCGGATGTGTTCACGTGACATTTTCTGTTACATTTCTACAGAAACCTATATTTCAGGTAGCACACTCACATTTCTGGGGTACACATTAACAAGCTACTCATGTGCCAGATTTACCTACGCATGCCAGTCAATTACCAGCTGTTGAGGACTATATATATGCTTCACAACTACTGGCACTTCCTTCATCCACTTTATATGGGACTGCCCAACTGTGGGTTGACAGCACTTAATACAACAGTACTATTTATAAAATGCAAAGGTACAACAACATTTCAAAGTAAGTGACACAGACACACTCCAAGTATTATACCTTTATTAATTACATTACACACTTTTCTACAGGCTCTCTCTCATTTATTTGATATTACAGTGCATACAGAAGACTTATTCAAGATGTATTATACCTTTATTAATAGGTTACAACACTCTTTTTCAGGCTCGCTCACTTATGTTATATAACAGTACATGCAGCCATATTATTCAGGACTTATTTTACCTTTATTAATGGGTTACTACACTCTTTTTCTGGTTCTCTGACTTATTTTATATAACAGTGCATGCAGAGAAATTATTCAGGGCATTTATTATGACTTTATTATTGGGCTACAACACTTTTTTCAGGCTCTCTCGGCTATGTTATATAACAATACATGCAGAATAATTACTAACCTGCCTAGTGGTGCAGCCTTAGCAGCCTATCTGCATAGGCTTGCTGATTCGCAGCATGAACACCTGCAGTTGTGAAGTAAATGAAGGGATATTGAGACATACCTATCCATTATATAGACTAAATTAGCATGTCTAACATACTTCATTTCATGGCTACCTACTCAGTAGTGGGGCATCTTGCACGTCACAGGCCTCCTGGATCCATTGGTTCAGTAGGTCTTGCTTCCGTCTCTTCAGTTCTGCATGGTGGTGACAGACCTGCTCACCAGTCTGAGGGACGCCTGTGGCACTGGTGAGATCATGAGCTAACCGGTTCCAAGCCTCTGCTTTGTACTCTTTCCCTTGGAACTGGCCCTGCAGGAGTCTTGAACTCTAACCTTACTAAGAAGGCATTATTGCCTACTAATTTATCTACGTAAGGCTTTTAATTTTAAAATACACTTAATAGAGACAACATCATTTAGCCCTGGTGGAAACTGTGCAGATGTTCTAACTTGCCAGAACAGCTCCTGCTCTTCTAAATGGAGCTGCCAGGGCCCACCTCAAATATCAGTGTTTACCTGATGGATAACAGAAAATAGGAAACTATGTTCTGGAGAGTAGGCAATAATGCCTTCTTAGTAAGGTTATTAAATTATATGGTTGGTGTTTTTTTATAGTCAGTAGGCAATAATGCCTTCTTAGTAAGGTTATTAACTTATATGGTTGGTGTTTTTTATAGTCATATCTACATTTAAATCTAAATATAAGTATTATATACATACACATATATATTTATACTTATATGCATGTTGAGTGTTTTTAAATATCATATATTAAATTTAAATCAATGTGTCTTATCCTATTTTATTTGATATTCATACTAATGTTTTTATATAGTTATATAATTATATATGAAATGTGTAGGGGTAATATTAATTATGTAAAGCTTTATGTACTTGTTAATTTGTCAATTTGTTAATTTGCTAATTGTTTGGGTCAGCTGAAGTGGATTGAACTATTATTATTTAAGCCCAGTGTAATGCTGGGGCTTTGTACTTTGTCTGAGGAAGGCTGTATATTATTGCAGACAAAAGCGCTCACTTTGAATATCTGGAATAAACAGTCCATGCCGTTTTTCATCTGGTTGCTGCTGCCTGGTATTTTCATTTTTAGTTTAGCTGTTTGTTTTTTTGTTTGGCAGTTTCCGAGTAAGACTTATTTAGTCTTACACGGAGGATTCGTGAATCCGGGGGACAGTAGATACTTGTTACTGAAACAATAATTCTGTTTCGAAAATATATAAACTTGAACCCAGATATAAAGAAATTTTTTTTATATTATATCCTATAGCTTGTACACAATAATGTATGACTATCTTTGATTCAAATGTAATTAAACAGCTTGAAGAGAAAGAAGTGATTTATTGGTATCAAATACTCATTGGCAATACATTACTCACACTAGATCAAATCAAAATGAAATTTGAGTTAGTTGATAAATTGTGGCTACCATGCAACAAATAAGACAATAGGCAGGATTCACGAAGCCTCCGTGTAAGAGATACATGGCTTACACGGAGGCTGCAGTTAAACGGTGTGATGTCAGCATGTCATGCATATGCATGAGGGCATGCTGAATTACATCGAAGGCTAACACGGTCCGTGGAAGACAGTAGGGGGCGTGTCCGTAGGCCGAGCCCTGCAAGCGGACACGCCCCCAGAAGAGTAAAATTGCCCAAAGTAAACACCCATGACAGAGGCCATGGAAATGTGAATAAACACAACACAACCCATACCCCCACAGACTATGAACATAAAATATATAAATGAACATGTTATATATTTTTTTAAAATCGTAAAGATGTTTGCCCATGAGTGCGCTCGTTTGCGCAGTCGTGTCCATAGCTTAGCCACAGTTAGCAGTCAGTGGAAAAGCATATAAGAACTAAATATGCAAAGTAAGCCAAGAAGCAGTAGCTTAGCGGTAGAGACGTCGGCTGAAGGGAAGGCATTCATGGTTCGAGCCCCCACAACACCAATTTTTATTTCTAGTAAAATAAGCATGAAACAAATCCCTGACAAACATGTACACATATAAAATCATAGTTTATGTAAAATGTAATGAAATCGTCCATTTCTTTTGAAGAAATGTGAGATAACAAAACAATAAAAAATGCGAGATGTGCCTATAGCTGAGCTACAATTTAACAAGGTGAGTGCATCTGCCCGTAGGTAAGCAGTAGTTTAACAGGTTTAAAATGAGTGCCCGTAGGTGAGCAGTGGTTTAACATGCTGAAACTGTCTGCCCCTAGCTGATCTGAGCGTAATATGCATGTTAACAGCCAAATGAAGCATAAACCAGCGTACTCCTTTTGCACGAAGCTGCACACCATGCCAACAAGCTAACCGACGGGCAACGTTGAGCAAGCCATATCAAAACTGCCTTTACACAGACACACCCCTCAGCCTGTCTAGACAGTCATAAAAATGAAGCAGTGGCAAGGTTCGAACCCAGGATACTATGCACCATAGTCAAGGTACTGAACCACTAAGCCATGACAGCAGTACCTATAAATGCAGTAATAGCAAATATATAAGAATGAATACAAAGTGGAGCATGACAAAGCAGGTTTTGTGAAGTTGATACCATTCCAAAATGGCCAATCACAGATACGTGCGGGAAAAACGGCATATATAAGCCCCATAGGCGGGAATACACAGCATAAACAATTGTAGAACTAACTTGCAGCCAGAATGTCAGGAGTAGGTGAGGGTAGTTGCTTTCAAGCACAGAGGTGGGGCATTGAGGAGTCCAGATACATGATCTGGCTCCTAGTCCACAATCATGAGGCCCAACTCATGCAGGGCCAGGTCCTGTGGGGAGCATATAGGGCTGAGGCATGGGACCGGTTGGCTCATGATCTCACCAGTGCCACAGGGCTTCCAAGGACTGGTGAGCAGGTTCGTCACCACCATGTGGACCTGAAGAGACGCAAGCAGGACCAATTGAACCTTTGGATCCAGGAGGCCCGGCAAATGCCCAATGCCCCACTACTGAGTAAGTTACATTTAATTATGTATGTAAGAAATTAAACTAGCTGATATTATGGAGATGTGTATTCCAATATTACTTCATTTATATTACAGCTGCAGGTGTCCGTTCTGTGAACCGCAGAGCCTATGGTGATAGGCTGGTGCGGTTGCACCACCAAGCAGGTCAGTAATCCTCTCCCAGTAACTGTAAATAAATACAAAAACTATGACAGTTAGCAAAAGAGTGCAGTGTAGTCACTAAGTAATAGAATGTGCAAGTAACAGTGTAAGAGTGTTTGCAAGTATTGCTTGATTACAAAAGTGTGTTGCAGTCTGTAATCCAAACAGAAAAATGAAAATGTCTGAAATAAAGTCGGAAATAAAGATGCCCCACCTGTAATATAATAGTACACAACTTGCAGCAGGCTGAAAAGTACAGCTGCAGAAGATGGGCAAATCACATGTGTGAAATATACCCCTGTTGAAATACTGAAAAATGACAGAAGTGAGATTGCTGGAAAGGATTGTAATAACTACAGGTAAAACATGTCAATAAAGCCTAGAAGTAAGTACCATCCTGAATAGTAAAATGAAAACAAGTGAAAGAGTGTGAGAAAGAGTTATGAATCCACCAATAAAGTAGTAATAACCCCTGAATAAAGTTTACTGCAGTCAATACAGAATGAAATGAATGTGAGAAGCAAAACCAAACAGCGAAATCTGTTCAAAGTGTTGCTGCAGCTGGAATGTGTATCCCAAAATCTGGATATGTTGCTCTCAGTCTGCAATATGCAGATAGTATGATTGTCTGACATACCAAACATCCACAGTTGTCTATAGCTATATAAAGCAAATGTAGCAGGATGATGTAACTGAACAAAGCCAGATATGAATGTGTATGAAGAACAATAAAATGTATATTGATGTAGCAGTAACAGTCCTATCACCAAATTGAAGTAGTTATCATATAGGAAACTGTAGTTAGAACAGTAGTGTGTATATATGTGCAGCTATTAGAAATGTACAGCATATGTATTGGTATTCGAAGGTGTTAATATTATTTTCTTCACCCCACCCTATAACCACATATAACCCATTCCATGTGAAAATGGTATGTGCAATCACAATTAACACCCCTGGACATTTGTCCTGTTGGGTCATAAATATTTGCATGACCGTTGATGCATCTGCCCTGTTCATACATCCAAACCTGATGGCCTGTTGCCATCAATCAACCCTGCATGTTGTTAGACTGTGTATTGCTGTTCAAATTATGCATGTGTTATGCTCGCTGTTCAATGGTGTGAATATCTGGGTGTTTGGTTAATGGGAATACTAATACATGCTGTTACAACTAATTGCGAATGGTATTATATGTTACTAACCCAAACTGTCATGACATAATGCAAAACATAGGACGATAGGGAAGGCGGGTTCCAGCGGACCCACCTCTCCCACCTCAGCTGGCAAGTGCACCTGGCACTAGTGCCCAGTCTGGACCCTCCTCCGGTGGCCCTGTGCCACCTGTGGGTGGAAGCGCTGCAGGGGATGGGGCCTGTCCCCCCTCTGCAAACGTGGCTGGAGGAGAACCACCATTCACCCTCCGTAGCGTCCGGACTGTGGTGCGTAGGGAGATCCGGGACTCTGTTTTTGGGCCCCTACGCCAACTTGAGGCACAGGTGGCACAACTTACGGGCATGCCTGTTGCCCGGCCAACACAGCCCCCAGCACAGCCCCGTCCTGGGCAGTGAAGGAACAGTGGCAACTGCCCATGGGTGGGGATATCAGTTCCACTCTGAGGAAACCCAGTAGGTATCTTGTTTGTCTTGTCTGTTGACCTACCCAACCTACCTCCCCAGCTATACCGACTTCCTTCACCTGACATACCACTCTCACCTGAAAAAAAAAAGGGGGGGCACTCTGTACCCACAAAAAAATTACGCCCCATACATATCTGCCCATTCCGCACACATGTCTGATGGACATGGAAACTATCAATTACAATTGACTGTACAACAAGTATTATTGTTGTCCTGACACCTCTCTCAGGGGTGGAAAGTTTCAAATGTCACACCAAATTAGATACATATGCACAGCTGTTGCTGATGAAGAAATGGGCAGCTATGGGCCTTACCTACATCCCTCCTGCAAATCCCAAGCTTGTTTCCCTACTGTCTTACCCTCTTTGTGACCCCTTTTTCACCACTTTCCTGTCTCCCCATTTTCATTTCTTTCAAAGAAAATAGCGCGGGTGTGTGCCAGAGTAAGCACTGTTAAGCGGTTGTAAGCGAGTGTGCGCGTGTGTGCGCAGAGCTAAACGCCAGTGTGCATGCGTGAGCTCCACGCAAACCAGCGCTAACCCGGTAACAACTGCTTAAAAGTGCCTTAGTCACTATGATTGACAGGTCCTGTAGTCAGTTCAAATGCAAAATAAAATCCCACTGTCAGTCCCGAACCCAGAACCTTGGAAGCAGTAGTCTGCATGCCCTACCACTACGCCATGACTCTTATACAAGAACATTGTGCTAAAATAAATATATCATGTAATAGTAGGAATGAATGTAAAGGGAATATAGGATGTGTAGTACACAAAGCATGTCATTTAGAATTACTGTAAAAACTAGTGGATTTCCATAATAGTAGTGTGTGAACAGAAACAGCCATGCTAGTTGGTAGCTAGTAGGTAATAATGTCAGCTAATGTACATATATAAATGTATGTATATTTACATATGTATATATATATATATATATATATATATATATATATATATATATATATATATATAGTTGTAGGTGTCAGTGTGCATACACACTTACTACAGAAAACAGGAGAGAGGAATGGAGAAATGTGAATCTACAACACAGCCTGAATCATGAGAGAGATACTAACCTTTACACTCACAGAACAGTGTCCACAGCATACCAGCATGGTCCCCGCCCTTACAATCTGAAAGGGCAACGCCTATCTCACATACCCTTTTATAGCATTGTCTTGAAATCACAATGAGAACTGCAATCAGTACACAACTGGCTGCATGCAATTAGCAAATGCTGGCTTACAATTGGTGCAGAGGCCATCACATGGACTTATGCAGATACCTACAAAAGCATCCTGTACTCACACTCCACACATGTAATACATTCTTTGCACTGTCTGGAGGCAGACAGAGAGAGAGAGAGAGAGACAGACAGACAGACAGAGACAGAGAGAGAGAGAGAAAAAAAACACAAACAACAACACACGGTACACACACTGAGTCTAAGCTGTCAGCAGTGACAGTAGCAAGCCATGCCAGCAGCAGCAGGAAGCAGTAGTAGTGGTAACGCAACCAGCTGTGACAAACACAGGTAATGTAAAGTAGCAGGTTAATAGTCTGCATATTGTGAACCCTCCATATGTGTCATAGGGTTGTATCTATAGGTATGTCCATGTGATATGTTGTGTGCACGTAGTTCCACCAAAAGGGGATGACTATACATTACATGTCAGTCAGTGTTAGGCCATGATCCTGGCAACAGTTTTCTGTTGCAGTGAGGCCTGTCTGTAGGATGTGTGTGTCAGCTGGTGTAACGACTATGGCGCTTAGTTAGCAGTCATCTGGGAACTTTGTCATCCACAACCCACACATGTTCGCTTTTACATCTGAGAAATAAATGCCAAACAAGAGGGGTCCTAGGACAGAGGCCTGTGGGATACCACATGTGACTGGCATTGAGTCTGACATGGCTCCTATAATATCGATATTATGGATTCTGTATGTCAACCAGTGTGCAACCCATCATGTGACATATGTAGTAATGTAAGCTAATGAGCTTGTCTATGATGCCTGAGTGGAGAACTGTGTTGAAGGCCTTAGGCAAGTCCAGGTAGGCTGTATGGATTGCGTTGCCCTCATCAATGGCTGTAGTGACTGTTTTGAAAGGTCAACCAGGTTCAAAAGGTTCAAGTGTTCAGGTACATATCCTGTAGTACGGCCAAGGTTAAATATCAGTCTTATATGCGGTTGTATGTCCTCTTGGAGTTCACGTAGCACACATCCAGGGATACCATCAGGTCACATTGATGCTGTGTGTTCTGCTTTGCTGAGGGTGGCCCTCACCTGGACATGTGAGATGATAGGGAGGTTACATTCAGCTGTGATAAGTATTTCTACTTGTGGGGGAGAAGAAGGGGGGATACGTGCACCGAACCTGTCTGCAAGAATGTTGCCAATATCTGTGTGTTCAGTGAATGTTAAGTAGGTGTGTATTAACTCAGAGCATATCTGAGGCGTTTGGTCCATATGTGTAACATAACTGAAGAAGGCCTTGTGGTTATCTACAGTGTTCGTGGCCATTTCCCTCCCAGAGTAGGCCGTGGATGTTGTTATGAGAGACTGTAGCTTATTACCAGTGCTGACCACAGATGTCTTCCCTTAATGTGAATCTGCTCTGTCCTGCAGTAGCCTCCTTCTATTGTTATACAATCTGCCTTAGGCTGGGGTCCACTGGACAGGATGCCTAACCTTTGTGCATAGGGTCTGGGTTAGAGATGTGTGTGCATGTTCCATGCAATCTTTGGGATGTCCGTGGGAAGCATTCGCAAAGGGGTCAGCAGTGTGGGTTGTGGCTTCCACTGGCCCAGTGGGCTGCATGGATGCCATCTCAGTCCTAACAAGTGAATAACTGTCTAATCACATACATATCACAGTAGTCTACTGTGCTGGTGGTGGTGGTGGGATATGTATATCCAGGCTGAGTAACTTGTGTCCAGATCACACTAGTGGATGGTGTTCCACATACAGTAACTTGGTATGAACCCCCAGAGTGAGGTTGTGCATTGGACCTGTCGCAGTGTGCTGACCGATGGGGCATGCTACTATGTTGTATGGAATGTGGCAGGTATTGTTGCACAGGTGTTGGCTGAGCACTATCTGGCCATGTACTTGTGTATCCACCAAGAGACACACACATGCTACATATGGGAGTAGTAGTATATCACTACAGTTGAGTATCATGTATAGTATGTGTGCCATATATTGCTGACATAGTCTGCTGATATCCTGTTTGTGTTCTCTTCCAGGGAGATGGCGCGCCAGCGTAATCCCGCCTACTCTGCAGCAGAAGATGAGGAGATACACCAGAGCCTGGTGCGGGATTATGACATACTGTTTTCCCGCACCAGCCAGAATCAGCAGGAGAGGGCTGCACTGTGGCAAGACCTTGTCCATAGGGTAAATGACATTGGCACACATAATAGGACATATGAGCAGGTACGAAATCACTGCAGTGATTTAATCAGAAATATCCGTCAGCATGCATCGGATATCCACAGGCAACAGGTTGCCACAGGAGGTGGGGTGGCCACACATCCCCCCCCCTCACCAGACTGGAGGGGCTACTCCTAAGTGTTGTGGCTCCAGCCCCAGAACAGCAACAGCAATACACCTGCATCATGATGGAGGCTGGATCCACACAGCAGCACGACATGGAGCGCGCAGGTAATATGCCATATGTACACTTGACTGTTCTTTACACTGTTATTTTATGCATGTGTAAGGTGTGTCCGTGGTATGTAGCTGTCAACATAGTATGTAATTGTGCAGGTGTGATATTGGCAATATCAGCAGCTGACGTGTGAAAGGCAACTGGTGTACTACTGCACTGTATCATATGCAGTATCAATGGCACAGTTGTGCCCACTGACATTACTCTCCTCATTTCTGCAGGTCCCTCCAGTGTTACAGCAAGGCAGGCCATCCATGCTGGTGAGTGTGTTTAACATTACCTATAATAGTCCTGATAGTGCTATTAATACTAGTGTAACTCAGTAGTGCTCTGTGTGAATACTGTGGGGTGTGCATGTGTGCATGTGTGCCTGTGTCCACGTGTGTATGTGTGCATGTGGGCATGTGTGCATGTGTGCCTGTGTCCAAGTGTGCATGTGTGCATGTGTGCCTGTGTCCACGTGTGCATGTGTACATGTGTGCATGTGTGCATGTGTCCACGTGTGCATGTGTGCATGTGTGCATGTGTCCATGTGTGCATGTGTGCATAAGTGCATCACTGGTAACATTGTGTGGACACTGTAAACTGTGTTTCCTGTCTTCCTCCCACAGGTTCTGGTGCTGCTCTGGTGTCCTGCAGCAGGGAACCTGAATCTGGTGCCACAGGTACTGGTAATGATGATATCTGTGTAATGGCACAGGAAGGTGTGTCAGGGTCTGCCATTGGTCAGCCAATTGACAGTACACAGCTGTCAACCCCATCATTGTGCACAGTCATCCTGCCAGTACATCCTATGTCACAATTGTCCCTAGGTGATGGGCAGAATACAGTGGGCATTGACCAGGGTAATGTGGTATCTGTGGCACATGCTTCCCCACACAGCAGCCATGGGCAGGGTCCTGCGATGGTACCACACAGACAGTTGCCCATGGGTTCTCGTGGGAGCATCCGTGGGTGTACTGCCTCTGGCAGACATGCCCAAAGAGGTCTGTCAACCTCAGCTATGTTTTGGGCTGTCATGCAGGCACAGTCGCATATGGAAAGGTGCACCAGACAGGGTCTGAGGGAGCTGAGAGCATGTCGCACAGCCATGACCGACAGTATGCGTGACATCGCGGATGCTATCCGTAATTTCACCGATGTCATAGACAGACATTGTGGGCACATATTACAGCAGTTCCACAACCACATGTCCATGAGCCAGAGGAATGGTGTGCGGTTGCGGCGTCGACGTGGCCGTATGCCAGCAACAGCAGCAGCTGGCAGTTGGTGTGGACAACAACAGGCCCACGCACGCCCCCATAGTGCCAGCAGCATCCCCAGCAATGCTGGGTCTGTGGTGTCATCGAAACGCCCCAGGAGACCACGTGGTTCTGGACAGTCCCAACAGGAACCTGTGTCCAGTCAATACACTTCCGCTTCTGATGACAGTACCCAGTCTGGCTTAGTACCGGATACAGTCTGTAGCACCCCTGCCAGGCACAGGTACCGTGTCCGTGCCCACAGACACTGATCTGTATGACCTGCCAGGTGCAGTCTGTGGCTGTCCACAAACCCCTGTATATGGCAGCCATGAGGTGGAACTGTGTGCGTGCATACACACATGCGAAATGTTAACACCTAGGGCTACCACATACATGCACCCACTGCACCAACAGTGCCCCACCCTGTACTGCTGTCCCTCACCAACACATACACACACATGTCAATTGGTGGTATCAGTGGCAGACTCAGGCATACCTAATTCACACCCTCTGCATATGATGAAACTGTGCCACCTCCTGCAATCTCCAACATCAGTGCAGGAACAGGTAAACACATTGCTGATGCACAGGGTGACTACATAGAAGTGTATTAGTAGTATCATGTTGGTAACAGTACAGTGTGCTGATATGACTGTGTGTATACCCAGCATGCCTGATGCAGTAACCGTATGACTGTCCTGAATTGTTATCTGCACCCATAGTACGTACCAAAGTGTAACAGCTGCACATTATTGCATACCGGTGGTAAGCATGTCAACAGATAGCCACATACATGGGTAGCACAGGGGGGAAGCTAATGCAAGTAGTGATACGCAATGATGGACATGTACAGTAATGGTGGCAAGTTGCCCACAACGAATATGCAATGTGGATGTTTGCGCATGTTGATATGTGTGCAGTACCAATGTAATCCAAATCACAATTAACTATGACATAATATCAGTTCTACCATGGGCATCTGCGCTGTGCATTCCTGGGTACATATTGATAGTGCCTACATATTTGCACTGTTACCTACTGTTAGTGTTACCCCTTCTTTGTTGTACAATGGACTACTTCCAGCCCTGCTTACTGTAGCTTTGTTTGCATGCATGTTCGCTTGAGGTTCCCTGGAACACTGCTTCCACCTGCAATGCAGAGTTACAGTGCTTCTGTGGACTCCTAGTGTATGTCAAGTTTACACATGACAGAACGTCACTGTCTATCCTGTTTGCATGTACGTTGTCTATGACACATTGCACATGTCTTACCTGGCATTTCCCACGTGTGCAGTCATATATGCCAGTGCTATGGAATCAGTAGTAGTACACCCACACATACACACCTTCAGTATGTTGTTCCCCATTGGCCCTATGTGTTGGTAATCACCATGGCAATAACACCACTAGGGTAGCATGTGTAAAGGTAACCTGTGAATCACCTCTATGGTCCAGTTGTGGTTTATGTGAGTCATGTGGCAATGTCACAGCTGCCACATGTATGCAGTCAACCATCACCCCTGGCCAGGAATGTACAACACATGTGTGGGATGCCACCACATAGCCAATCTGGGGACTGAGCACTCTGAACCCAGTAATGCCATACCCTGTCAGGTGGCATGACATACTACAGTGACTACAATACCAGTCAGACATAGACCCGCACTGACAGCAATCTGAACACACTGGGGCATACTTAGAGACTCAGAATAGCATCCTGCCTGAGCATCACACACCTCCGCAGCTGGCACACAGGCATACGTTACGTCGGAACAAAGCACATGCCACACATGGCACACACATCCCGTGTGCCACACACTCACAGCCTGTAGGGCTACACAACACACCTGCTACAGATGTGTCAGGTACCTCTCTTGGCCACTGCAGTGGGGTCCCCCTCAACAGGCTGCACATGGTGAAGGTCACAGTGATATGCCTGTGGGGCACTATGGTCCACCACAAAACACATGCATACAGGTCAGTCAGAGGCATGGACACATATGACTCAGTCATTCACCATGCCACTATGGATGACCTGAGACATACCTCCCTGGACTACATGATAGGGAACATAAAAGGGATCTCTCAGCATGTGGCACGGGCCAGTATGAGCCTGATCTTGGTTGCCATCATACCCAAACCAGGTATGCTACCACTATATGTAGGAAGGGTGTTCTATGTCTACATTCTGCTCAATCTCCAATGTCATTCATAGGGTATCCACTGGCTGTCAACATGTGCTTACATGCTAGGGAAGCCACAATGATTTGCGAGGGAAAGCTTGCACGTGACACCCATGGGCCAATGTATATTGGCGAAGCCCCTTGACACACACATAGTGCCTTATGCTGCAGGACACGGATTACATAGCCACCTCCACAGGTATCACACAGGATAGGACACTAACAGTGATGCTACACAACTCCAGCAGTGTACACCGCAAGATGCATGCACTGGACACTGTCCTCAGCACGGTGACCTGCAATGTCTGTGCAGTACTAGAGTCCTGATTCACGGCTCACAGGTGCAACCCATCACTGCCAGGTTATACCTCATACCATGCCTGTCGTCCCCTACACATGTAACACACATGGACATGGGGGTGGTATCCCAAGGCACCACAGATACACACACCTCCAGGTTGTTGGCACAGCACAAAGCATCAGGGCCTATTCATGCGCAGCTAATAGTGTGTCGGACTGCCTTCTGGTTCATAGCCTGGCACACAAAACCCTCCCATACACAGGAAACCCACCTATCCTCCATAACATCACTGGCATTATGACAGTCTCAAGAACTGTCTTTATATGGCTGGACTGCATCCAGCCAAACATTGTGCGTGAGCATTACTGTAGCTACAACACACTAGTTGAAGGGTTCCCAGCATGTGGTCACTGAATTGCAATGGAATAACATGTTACCACTCCCACAACAAGTGGGAACATGCAGCACCTGTACATCGACTACATGTAGACTATAAAGCCCAGACCAGATGTGTATCCCCTGCTGTAGGTATTTTACCATATACACCCACACTGTATAGACACATACCATGTGCGGCCCCTACACAGTAAGACACAGTCATATTGTTATGCATTGCAAATACCATGTATCCACTCGAGGCACGTGTCAGACATGGTAACTACTGCAGGTCACAGGTATTTATGTGTATGTGTCACACACATACATCATGTGTGCATTGCCATTGCTGGTTTAGGCAATGGCATGCATTGTTATGCACAAAGACCCACACAAGGTCATAATGTGTGACACAACCACACGTGGCAGTTGTGGGTTTCCACAACATACCTATCTGTACTCTGACAATGGTAATAGACCCATTAGAGGAGCGCACTATTGGCATTACTGGCCAACTAGCCCTGTTTGGCTGTGCTGATAGTGTGGTGACATCCCCTGTGTTTACTGGGGGAATATGCAGCATCTGGTGTATTGTAGTATTTGCCAAAAGGATCTGTTTTCTCACACTTGCAATTACACACACCCTACTACCCCCACACACACTTGCCATTTGTAGGATTCATACCCCTACCTGACTATGTCACGACATGTGAGAGAGACGCATTAGCGAAGTGTACTATTTGGATTACTAGGAGGTGCCTCTTCTCTGGCTGTACTTATAGGGTAATTACATCATCAGTGTTTGGAAAGGGTAATGTGCATCATGTAGTGTGATCTCCTGATTGCCAAAACTAACATGTTTTTCATACAGAATTGCACACACACAAACTCCCCACATCCAAACACACAGGCACTTGCAGGTTTCAAACCCCTACTTAACTATGTTATGACACTTGAAAGAGACGCTTTAGCAGAGTGCGCTATTCGGATTACTGAGAGGTGTTCCTTCTCCAGCTGTATGTATAGGGTGCTGACATCATCAGTGTTTGGAAAGGGTAATGTGTATCATGTAGTGTGATCTCCTGATTGCAAAAAAGCACATGCCTTTCATACAGAATTGCACACACAAACTCCCCACATCCAAATACACACACACTTGCCATTTGCAGGTTTCAAACACCTACCTAACTATGTTATGACACTTGGGATAGACGTATTAGCAGAGTGCGCTATTTGAATTAGTGGGAAGTTTTCCTTCTCCGCTGTACTTATAGGGTGCTGACATCATCTGTGCTTAGATAGGGGAATGTGCATCCTGTAGAGTACTTTCACAGTTGCCAAAAGGGATATCTCCCTCACACAAACTAACCCCCTTCCACACACACTGGGCAGTTGCAGGATTTAAACCCCTACCTAACTATGTTATGACACTCATGACAGATGCATTAGCAGAGCGCACTATTCGAATTACTGGGAGGTTTCCCTTCTCCTGCTTTACTTATAGGTTGCTGACATCATCCGTGCTTAGATAGGAGAATGTGCATCCTGTAGAGTACTTTCACAGTTGCCAAAAGGGACATCTCCCTCACACAGACTTGCACACACACTAACCCCCCTCCACACACACTGGGCAGTTGCAGGATTCAAATCCCTAACTAACTATGTTATGACACTCGTGACAGATGCATTAGCAGAGCACGCTATTCAAATTACTGGGAGGTTTCCCTTCTCCTGCTGTAGTTATAGGGTGCTGACATCATCCGTGCTTAGATAGGGGAATGTGCATCCTGTAGAGTGCTTTCACAGTTGCCAAAAGGGACATCTTCCTCACACAGACTTGCACACACATCAACCCCGCTCACCCACCCACACACACACACACACTGAGCATTTGCATGGTTCGAACTCCTACCTACCTATATTATGACACTTGAGGGAGACGCATTAGCAGAGCGCTCTAACTGAGTTACTGGGCATCTGGTCTGCACCTGCAGTATTTATAGGGTGCTGCCATCTTTATTTCTACAGAGGAATGTACATCTAGTACTACCTGTCAGGTAGGGGATAGCATATATATGCATTTGCAGCCACCTACGTCAGGGTCAGATATGCACATCGCACTGGCAGGTTATGTTCTATACCATGCTTCGTGACCACAGGACCTGTAACACAGAACACAACCAGTCCAGAACACCACTCCCACATCCAGGACACACACTTTGCTTCCCTGGGAACAGTGCCGGGATATGCAGGTGTTCACATACACCATTCCAGTTGTTAACATCAGGTACAGGCATATTGTGTCTGAGAACTACTCAGGCCTCTACCACTTTACCCTATAGCCACTACAGTTTGTGGGTCCATGTGCTATGGCAGAACCACACACCACAGCCACATGGGGGAATACATATTGCACCTGTCCATCTGCAACATGGGTACTCACTGTTCCACACCAGAGGTAGACCACCATTGTTGATATCTGACCATACCCACCTTTCCCTGGACATCCATATCCCATCCCCACCCCCAGGCAAGGCTGTCACTGCACACAAACTGTATGTAGCACAGGCAGACTCTACACTTGTGAAGACTGGGGTGGACGGCTTCAAAGGACCCATGCTGGGGGACTATACCAGCCACTCTGCATAATCCTTGACAATTGCATTCTATGAGAATGTGTAAGGTTTGCATTGATCATGCTATCCCACATATACCCATGACTGCTCCACAACAAGACACCTGTCAGGTGTACACCAGCCATATATGAGCTGTCCAACAGACAGAGTGAGCTAATACATTGCAGAGCTGTAGCCCACAGAGGGAGGACATCTGTGAACGATTCCGGCATGACACTTCATTCCCACATAATCATCACAACACAGTGTTGACAGTGAAATTGTCCAAACAATGCAGATAGGGCTCCCCTCAGTCTGTTATTGACGGCCACTTACTGTTAGAGGTCCTCAGCAACCCTCTTCCAGCACACACCAACAACATGGCTGTGGCTTAGCACATTCAAACCCTGGGATCTCAACTGTGCCCCTGCTTGACAGAGGCACAGCTCACTAGCCTCACACGTTGCCTTATGTGACCTACTTTACAATGGCACAGTAGCCTACTGTACTGGGGATGCAGATGCCAAGCACACTCTGGCTAAGCTGTCATTCCCTAGGGCAACAAGCCTAGTATTAACCTCTACACCCATATGTTCAATTGTCAGATGCACAATATTTGTTGTGCTGTTATACTGTTTGCAAGTCTTTATTGCCATAGCATTCCCTGTTCCTATGAACAACTTGTGTATCTGTGGAAGATGTTTGAATATAAGAGCGATCCACTATATCACTTATGTCTCTGTAGTCATTTACTGTGTGCACTGGGCAGATTGCTGTGTTGTGGTTGGTTCCTGGAATGACACGTACAAATACCAGATATGTGTGGCCAACTGCTAAACAGAGATATGGCCTAAGTGTGTGAGCATGCCCAGTTCTGCCTTTCCATGGCATGTTGTCTGACATATGCCTCATTTATCAAAGTGTGTGAGCATGCCCAGTGTGAGCTTTCCATATGTTGAACTCTGAAGTCCACCACATATTTGGGTGTGTGTGAACTTCAACAATATCTCACGTTTATGGTTGTGTGTTGGGTGTCATGTTGTGTACTAACTGGCCAACTGCTTCGTGTCTGCCACAACAGGGATTATACTGTGCCTGCAGGGATTGCATAGGATACTTTGCAGACAGTTGTCAACATACTTTCATAATGACTTAACACTGTAGTACCGTATAGTGTACTGGTTCAGTACTTTCACTGTGGTGGACAGTATCCTGGGCTTTAGTCCTATCACTGCTTGACATCTTCATAGTGAGCACAACAGACTGTGTAGGGGCCAGTTGTGCATACTGGGCACGCCTCCTTCTGTCTACTGGGGCACGCTCAGGTTGTTCCTCCTCTGAGTCACGCTCTGCCTGTGATGGCCTTGGCAATGGTGGGTGGCTGTTTGGCCCAGCCCTATGTTGGTCCTGCTGCAGCTGTTTTCGCAAGATCATATTATGTAGCATAGCACATACCATGACAATTTGGGTACATGTAGTTGGTGTGTACTGCAAGGCTCCACCAGATGTGTCCAGACACCGGAACCATGACTTGAGCAGCCCAAACACACGCTCTATTACATTACGTGTTTGTGCATGCGCCTCATTATGGCATTCCTGTTCAGGTGTGTGTGCGTTTCTGATGGGTGTCATCAGCCATGGCTCCAGTGCATAACCTGCATCCCCCACTAAGTGTCCGTGTGGGATGTCCTCATTGGCAAATATCTGGTACAGCTGCGTCAAATGCCAGATGTGGGAATCATGGTAGCTCCCAGGGCAGCCAGCACACACATTCATTATTATGCCCTGGGCATCACACACAACCTGGCAGTTGATGGAGGGGAAGCCCTTGCGGTTAATGTAGGCTCTACCCCGCTCACCGGCTGGTGCTTTGATGCGTATGTGCGTGCAGTCTATTGCACCCACTACCTCAGGGTATTCCGCTATTTGCTGGAAGAGACGCATATTGCTGGCCAATACCTCACGGGCATTGGGGAAATATACATGATCACCAACATGTGCTGACATGGCAACCAGGAACTGGTGCAGTACCCTGGAGGCTGTTGCCTGTGATATCCCCATCATATCACCAGTTGGTCTTTGGAAGGTACCTGTTGCTAGTATTCTTAGGCCAACATATACCTTGGTTTCCACTGGGATGGGTTCCCCTCTGTTGGTTCTGTGTGTGAGGCGTGGCCTGCACAGTTCAACTATTTGCTGCAGGAGCTCTCTGTCCACTCCATAGTGCTCTACTATCTCTAGCTCATGTATCCCATGGTAGGTGACCCTGGGCCTGTACACTCTTCTCCGTCTCCTCACTGTCAGTTGTCTGGCACCATCTGCATTGTCACCACCCTCAGCAAGTCTCCTATGTCTCATTATGACAGCTATGGCAGCCCCTAACATCTCTGCTCTGAGTTCAGCTTTTTCAGTTTTCACTTCTAATAGCTTACTCCTGTCTTGCAGTGTCTCTTGAGAGAAACATCCTGCACTGCTGTTTGCAGAGTTTTAAGTGTTGGGCTGGGCTACTATTCTGCCTGTGTAATTGCCTGCTTCTAATTGTTTTCACCTGCTAGCTCCAGCAGTATTCCCTGCTAGCTTCCTTCTAATTCTGTTGCTTCCTTTTTCCTTTCTGTTTCCTCAGGGGGGAGCAGCGTGCATACCAGCAGAAACACGCTCACAGTGGCTTACACGAGCACACACATGCTTGCACAGTTCAGGATCTGCCTATTTGGGTTAAAACGTGTGCACACCAGCGCAAACAGTGTTAAACATCTACCAACATGCTCCCACATGCTCAGTCTGCCTTACACACGTGCACACTGCCCTACTTGCGCTTCATGGTGCACACACGTGCGCATGCACGCCCAGCAAGAATCTTTGGTGTAAGTAACAGTGTACACCTTCCATTTCTTGACTTTTCCATGCTTATCTTGTGGCATTCCTCTTTCCCTGATCTGTGTCTGTCATCTGTCATGTTACACTGACCTCCAATGAACTGCATTTCTTTCTACCATTCCCCCCTGTGAGGTCACCTATCTCCTACTCTATTCCTCCCCCTTATGTATCACTCTTACACTACTTAGACTGTGCTCATTTGCTATGTGACTGTGGGATTCAGTATCCTAACCCTCATTTACATGAGATTGCCTACTAATGCTTAGTTACATGTCTTAGACTCAGCTTCCCCCCTTAGCAACCACTACACGGTGGCCATGTTGTTTTTGGTCTGCTGGTCCCTGCATTGTCATTCCATGTATTGCATAAAACCCACATTTGTGGGTTTATAACCTTCATTTTTATGTTTTATACAGCACAACCCGTTTGCGTGGGGCTGCGCTGCGTTTAAACATCGGCGATCACCGAAAAAAATATATATATATTTTTATAATTTTTGCATCGGGTTACCTTGCCAATGGCCACATATTTGGCCATTGGCATGCTGCCTGACACATATGCACCCTTTATTTGGAGCTGACATGGCTCCATTGTGATTTTTGCAGAAACGTACTCAGTTGTCAACTGAGTACATTCTGCAGCTAAAACGTCTCTTACACGGGCTGGTTTCTGCTTCGTGGATCGCTAATATACCTCATTTGCATACCTTTCGGCTGCAAGTGAGGTATTTAGCATATCCACGCCCACTCCGTGTAAGAGACGTTTTAGCTGGTCTCTTACACGGAGTTTAGGGCTGTTCCTGGATCGCGAGGCTTGCATGGAGTGTTACATGTCTCTTACACTCCATGCAAGCCTTCGTGAATCCTGCCAAATACATCACAAATAAGCTGGAATTGGTGATACCAACTTTTAAAAATAATATTCCCAAGTTCATAGATCTTGTGATACTTTTAAAAAATAATGCTTATAAAGGACAAGGATATCTATTAAATATTCAAAGAAACAAAGAACTTTAATGAGTAAAATGAAGTAAAAGTATAGGTGAAACAACCCAAGATGAGGTACAGGCATAAAAAACGTTTATTGTAAGCACTTTCACTGCTATCAACGCCACTTCATCAGACAATTAAAAGCCACTACCATACACATTATTTAAATAGATTCTAGCCAATGAAATTCAAAGACTGATAAAACAATTAATAAAATCATGTGATACTGAATCAGAAATAAACGATATACTATTACTTCAAAAGCTGCATGGAAATACTCTATATGTATATAATGAAAACAAGCAGATAAAACACGTACTACCTAAAAACTTTATTCTTTAATATTGGTTAGATACATGTCTTATCATTTAAACCTTTCCCTTTGTTTCCCCTCATTCTAATTATCACTTTCAATTCATATGTTTCAACCCTGTTTCTGATATCACCCCCTCGTATATCAGCTTTTATTACTTCTATTACTCGAAATTTAAAATTATGTTCTGGTCCATGAATATGGACATGTTTGGCTAGAGCATTTGAGCATATCTGATTATTAATACTGTAAATATGCCCTCTGATTCTGCCACATAACCTGTTATCAATCAATCATACCTATATAAAAGCTAGAGCAGGCTTAAGACACAGCCAAATATACCAAATGGCTGGTGTCACAGTCTGCTCTAGCATTAAACCTTAAACATCTGACTGTATCAGGATGCATGAATTCATTGATGTTGTCTATATATCTACACCAGTTGCATCTGGAACAAGGCACTGTACCATGGGAGGTAATGGGT